>NC_056603.1:908045-1071388 GCF_018340385.1 Cyprinus carpio | reverse complement strand
GATTTTATTTATTTTACTTTTTTTAAATAAACAGAGTAAATGAAACGGCAGCAGCAAGGCTAGCAAGACTGGATTGCATATCAGATAAAGAAATAAATGCTGTAACTGTGGAAGGAGTTGTCTTTAGTTTAGTCTAACTCTCATCTACCAGAGAGAGCACTTTGCTAGCTATTAGGTAACCTAGCTACTCTTCTTCGAGTCTGGACAGTCCACAGCTTGAACCTTTCTGAATTTAAAAGTGAGCCTCACTGGCTCATTTGTCTGCTAATGTCATCAGGTCCCCTTGTCCATTAAGTAAGTTTGATGATTCCTTTGTAGGATATATATATACTTTTTTTTTTTTTTTTTTTTTTCAGAAAACTTAAAGTGTTTAATTATTTAAAAAAAAAAAGTAATATATACTATAATAATAATTCTATGATAACAGGTTTCATAGAAGGCAGTCTACCCAGCGACTGGCAGAGGTGTGTATGATGCTCCAAGATGAAAATTTGACACAGTTGTTCCTGGAAAGGGTGATGGTGATCTGTCACCTTGTAATTTGTCCTGGGAGGTTTTATCTTGCTACCTATTCAGGGCACCAAAAAAAGCAAGTCACACACTAGACCTTGCTTGCAGAAGGTAGATTTAATATTCTGAATGTTCCGAGCCTTCTGGCTGTACTGGACACAGTTTTGCTTTAAAGGCAAGACTTTTATTGGTATACAGTTAAATATATTCAATCATATCTACACACTTTATAGTGTTGTTAGTATCAGACATTCTAAAAATAATTCTTTCTTATAATGCAGGATAAGCCCACGGTTTTGTCAGGGGCTGCACTGAAAGAGATATACCAAAAACGTGCAGGCCATCTGATTGTGAAATTAATCAAATCTTCAGCTAACCCTGATTAACCTGTGCATGAGAGAGCTTGATTCAACCGACTGCAAAAGCCTCCCCTGTTTTGCCCTACACTATAGTGATGGGTTAAAGCTTCAACCTTACCCAGACTCTATCGCCTGGAAATAATGAGACTGGTAGCATCGTCAAACTTCTGCTGGGGAGTTTCCGGGTCTGAGGTAATGTGCTCACTTCTTTTGTTCAGCTTTACATTTAAAAGATTTTTGCATTGTTTCGTTGTGCTTATTGTCTTGCTAACACCATTGCTTCACTTCTTTATTGACTAGGAGTTGATAGGAAGCTGCTATTGAGCTTCTTTCTTCATGCCTCCTAGGACTTGGAAAAAAAAAGGATATTCTGTGTCTTCCCTCTTGAGGCTGCACTGAACGAATAGAGCGGACTTCTCCAGCAATTCTTCCCTTGGCGGTGGCCGTTTTGGTCAAGAGAATGGGGATCTTCTAACTATGAGTCGTATGGATTTTACAGCCATTTCTTCTACCATTAAAACTTCAACATGTGACACAGAATTGATTTTATACGACTGCCAAGCAGATGATTCTGCACTTGAGATTCTGTTCCCTATACTGCACAAAGTGCATCTTTAGTGAGTCCTCATATACTTTTACATAAATTAAGGTAATTGTTTTTATTTTTGTTATATTTCTACAGATGATTAAATGATTCAGTTGCAAAAATTTCTGTCTTACAGCTTGGGCAAAAGCCTTCTTTGTCAGATTTTAACCCTGATTTTTAATGCACCCATGGCAATGTCTTTGCAATGGGCATCAACACTTTCCAAAGCTCTTGGAAAAGAGCTGGACCTCAGTGACACTCCTCTTGACTACCGTACATGTGAGTCTCTGCAGTTGGTCTTGGATTACAAAGAGGAGCTTACACATCTTAATCTCAGCTATTGTCAGATCACAGAGGTCTGGGATAATTTCTAACTTCCCATTTGGTAGTATTTGCAAAACTTTGAACAAATTATTCTTTAAAGGGATAGTTCACCCAAAAATCAAAAACAAATCATTATTCAAAAAAATAATACACCAAAAAAAAAAAAAAATTACATCAATAACTCACCCTCATGTCCGGTGCCATTTTTGTTCAGTTCCATTTAAAGATTTTGCATTCTTCATGTCGTTATTGACTTGTAACACTATTGCTTATTTATTGGCTAGAGTGATAGGAAGATGTTATTGAGCTCTTCTCTGCCTCTAAGGACTTGAAACAAAAGGATATTCGGGTCTTGTCACCTCCTTGACTGCACTGAAACCACGAAACTGGACTTCTCAGCCAATTCTCCGTGGCAGTGGCCGTTTGGTCAAGAGAATGGTGTATCTTCTACTATGAGTGTACAGGATTTACACGCCATTTCTTACATTAAACTTAAATCATGTGACCACAGAATGATTTTTACGACCCAAGCAGATGATTCTGCACTTGAGATCTGTTCCTATACTGCACACAAAAGTGATCTTTAGTGAGTCTCAGTCTACTTTGACATTAAATTAAGGTAATTGTTTTATTTTTGTTGTAATGTTCTACAGAGGGATTCAATGATTCAGTTCAAAACGTTCTGTCTAAGCTGGGCACAAGCCTTCTCTGTCAGATTTTAACCTGATTTTTAAGCCACCAGGCCATGTCTTGCAATGGTGAATCGCACTTTCCCAAAGCTCTTGCGAAAAGAGTGGTGTGTCCTCAGTTTTTTTTTTAGCTCTCCTCGTTGACTACCGTCCTGTGAGTCTCTGCAGTTGGTCTGGTATTACAAAGAGGAGCTTACACATCTTAATCTCAGTATTGTAGTCACAGAGGGGTGTTTGGATCTTTTACTCCCTCACTTCACAAACATGCTGATTTTAGAGGAGTATCATGGGCTAATCAAAAATTAAATGAAAACCAATGTCTATTTCTTGTCCTAACTCTGAACACTTTGTTTTTTTCAGTTAACTGGAAATTAATTACTGACAAAGGGGGGCTGAGACTGCCACCAAGCCTTAGAAGAAAACAGGTAGTCACAAAGACCACATATGGTGGATTATGGTGTTAAATTTTAGAGTTGTGCCGTAGCACTGTAACACTGAAATGTTAATGTGGGAACAAAATACATTTTAACAGATGGCTCTAAAAAAATGATAATAGGCTTGAAATTTAATAGGTCCTTATCACAGTGAGTACCACCTAGACTATTTGGATGTCACTCTTTATTTATTATTTATTATTTATTAATAAGTAGAAAGTTTATAAGTTGCACAATGTAAAATCAAACTTTCTATGTACGTAAAGTCTGGTCATCTTCAGAGTGCCGCGGTGGTGTTTGTTAAATTACAGTTTTGGTTTGTTCTGGTGTATAGGACAAATTAAATTCTTGATAATGTTTATTCAAGAGTTGACCACAGCCTAGTGACAATCAAATAACAGAGATGGGCCTCATGGTGAAAGAAGCAACGCTTTGATACCAACAGACTGATACAAGAAGATGCGTCCAACCCCAGAAATACATTGCAAAAGATTTAAGATCAAAAAACGAGATGGAAAAATCAATCAATACTTTTGTTAAGGTACTGGTACAAAACATTTGTTACTGTTGAGTTACATTTGTGATATTGTTCAGATATTTAGATCAGTATTCTGAAATTTTTTTATGTCATATGAAGTTTGACCTGCACAGAAAGAGTTAGCTAGCAAGAGCCTTAATCATTAGTTGGGTGAAAATGAAGGAATTATTTTTGTTTTATGAATGGTGAATATAAGTGGAATGTCCTTAAAGACCAACAGATCGTGAAGGATGATTTGCGGGCCATTTGCAAACATAAGGGTAATGTGGTAGGAAGGGGACCTCAATCTTTATTTAAAGATGGGTGATAAAGAGTGCCCATTCTTGATTAGTTGTCAGCAATGTATGCTGAGATTATCTCTGTAGTTTAGGAGATGCAGATCTCTGTCACCTGATGTTAAGGTGCAGGGTGAAGAGAGTGATCATTTCCAACTGATAAATAAGGTAGTTAGAATACAAGCGAGAAAAGCACAGGTGCAATAAACCATTATGCATTTGCTTAATACTTATTTCTCACATTAAAATACAACTTCAAGAGATAGTTCAACCAATGAACCACGCTCATGTGATTCCCACCTGTTTTGACTTCATTCAAAAGAATTGTGTTTTTTTTTGAAATATGATCAGGTTTTGTCCATACAAATATAAGCAAATAAACAAATGGTTGTGGTATCAACATTCTGACCAAAATATCTTCATTGGTGTTCCACAGACATAAAAAAATAGAACATACTACAGGTTTGGACCCAAATGTGAGGTGATTAAATATAACAGAATTCCATTTTGGGTGAATATCCCTTTACACGACTAGATGTAACATCAGGCATGCATTTCATTTTATCATAGCATAATCAAATCACCGAGGTGTGAAAAATCATGCAGGCAGCTAAACAGTTTGACCCGATGTGCAATCAAATGAGAGCTTATAATTCACACCAGGATCCCACTTTCCACTTCTTGCAAGCCGGATTATGCATGTAGTGCCAAAAGCAGAGCGGGTCTCATAGAGAATCGTGCACAGGGGGATATGAGCAAAACTGTGCTTTCTTTTGCTATTTCTTTAGCCATTTCTCAGTACTTTCTGTCAGTAATCAATTACCTATCAAAAAGGTGTATTATACTTGTTAGTAATAATAAGTCCTGTAAAAAAATTTGAATTAATGCTTATATTGTAGACAGAAGAGGTCGCTAAAGAAGTTTGAGCATGAATTAGCCAGTAAATAATGGAAGGATTTCCTATAGGTCAGTAAATTTCTCTCTGTCTTTGAAGTATGACTTCTATATCATAATAAATATGACTTTTTCTGTGTGAGAAATAGTTTCTCAAATGTATTATTATTACTTTTTTTTCTTGCGGGTTTCAGTGATGGAAAACAGAAGGCCTTTTTCATGTGACAAGCATAACTGGGCTGGTGTTTGGTTAGATTGAAAGGAAATGGATGTGTAGAGTACAGTGTGACTCACTGGAAGACTGCATCACCTCATTAGCACTCACTATGAGCCTGCTGGACATCTGGTTGATATCAAAGCCCCTACAGGAGAATATCTATGAGCTTCACCTTCACACACTGTGAGACATGTAAGCGGGTTAAAGATTAAAAGCATGTGAATGAATGGATACCATATCTATACATGTTAATATAGCCTACATATTATGAATATTCTAATTATTGTATACAGTATTGAAATAATTGTTGCTCATATCAGTTCAGTTTCATCATCATTCATGATGTTAGCCTTCTGTGAACTTTATTTGTGGGCGCTGACTCTACATAAATGGCTCCTCACAAAGCTCTTAAAAGACTTGACTAATGCTTAGAGCTGAATGACCTCATTATAAAACTTAATTGGGTTTTTGTCTTTCTTTTTACTACTTCTTTTTCTATTTACAGTTGATGCAATTGGAAATCTTTCTGTTGTCCATATACATGAGGACACTCGGGAATTCCTCTCTCCAATTAAAATTTCAAGAACACATATAGCTGTAAATGTCTGTAGGTTATCTGAGCTTGGGATTGTGCATGAGAATAATAAAAATAACAAAACCATCAATGGCCAGGTGCTGCTGTTCCAGGAACCTGATACATCATCGACACAGCAAAGGCTATGGGTTTTTCTATTGCCAAGTAATGTTCCGGTCTCTGAGGTCTGATAACCTTTAATTTGTACTCATTTCATTTTTGAGAGATTATTTTTAATAAACATCACTCATAGTCTTGTTTGGTCAGCAGATTAAAGAACAGCAAAAAGAGTATATGTTCATCCAAACCAGCTCTGACTGCAAACTACAGATAAATGCAAAGTACGCTCTGATCTCAAAAAAAGCCAAAAGAGTCCAACCGAAGGTAAGTGAATTCAGAGATGGTTTCTCCCAGACATTTGCTTATCCACATCTGTTTTCACCGCAAAGACAACCACAAAGTTGTTTAATCACACTGTGAAGTTAAAGGGATACTCCACCCCAAAATGAAAATTTTGTCATTAATCACTTACCCCCATGTCGTTCGAAACCTTAAAAAAGCTACGTTCGTCTTCGGAAAACAATTTAAAGATATTTTGGATGAAAACCTGGAGGCTGAGACTGTCCCATCGATGCAATAAATAACAGTGTCAAGGTCATAAAAGGTATGAAGTCGTCTCAGAATATTCCATCTGCCGTCGATGTGCAATCGGGTATATGAAGCTGAGCGGGAACACTTTTTGATAAGCGAGAAAACAAAAATAACGACTTTATTTCAAACAGTTCCTTGTCAACAGTCTCGACGCTGTGTCTCTCCAATGTCACCGTATGCTGTGTATGCTCTTCGGTTGTCATCCACCGCCACAAGGATGTGCCTGAACACAAATGGCTCAAAGTGGTTTCTACATGTTTGGCAGACGCGCCGTACTTGTGAGCGCATGCATGCACAAGCAAGAGCATAGCAGCATACGGGTGATATTCGGAGAGACCAGAGGAGACCTGTTGAACAAAGGATATGTGAATAAAGTCGTTATTTTTGTTTCTTCGGTCTTACGCAAAAAAGTGGTTCCAGTCAATCTATAATACCCCAGATTGCAGGTCTAGCGGCAGATGGGAACGTATTCTGATGACGATTTTTCCTACAGCCTGTTTATGGACCTTGGACCCCCCCCCACCACCTTGTTATTATTTGGCACATTTTCACTGAAGGAGACCCAGAGGATTGCAGTCTGATGGCAGATAAGGTAGATATTCTGATGACGGACTTAGCTCATAACTTTTAATGGAACCCTCTTGCACAGCTTGGTATAGTGTATAGTTACTTGGTTTTTTTCTATCCTTTTAGAAAATGTGTATCTCAAGCCTCCAAGACGGGTTATTCAATCAAAAATTTATCACGTATTTAAAATTTGATCGTTGAAACGAAGAACGGAATGGAGAATTTTAGGGTTATGGAACAGGAGATAATGCTTGTTACGCGAGGGAATGAATGATACAGTGGAATTGATTTAATTGTTGGACGCCACAAAAAACTTTCATCCTGAGTTGGGGCTATACCTGGGAAGAGGGGTGTAGAGTATCCCTTTTTTTTTTTTGCTTTATTAAACTGTTCATAAGCATGGGGTTTTACCATGTCCCAGATGGGCCACCACATTCAAGGCACTAATACTTGTCGGGATTTTATTATAACTGAGCGTCACGGGGAATGCATCTATGTCATATAACAGCCTGATAATTGTTGTGTGTATAGTTATGTGTGATTTTTTGTATGATCCTTTAGAAAACCAAATTATTTGAACCCTCGCAAAAGTAATACCCATGCCTGCATTCTGATTCTTTAGAAGATTCTTCTTCAGAGTAAAGATCGACACGATGAAAACTGCTTGAATGTGATCGAATTAAAAAAGTTCAGTGATACTAAATAGAAGCAAAAGGCAGATGTGATTGCTGTTCAAACTGGTGTGTTGGAATCATGGGATTTTAAGAATCAGTGAAAGCCATAGATGAGTTCATGAAGAAGCTGGCTGGGTTAATGATGAATCTGTGACACGCTCCAACTGAAAGCGACGATCTGCGAACACAAGCTGGCCTTCCAGTTTTGAGTATATCGCATGCTTTTCAATCATATTGTAGACAGATCTCAGCACACAAAGCACTTTTTATTAACACTCTAACATTCAGACTGTACTTTAATGACTTGTTGTTTGGTTGAGATTCACAGAATGGCATCCGGAATTTTCTAGTATAGCCTACCTGATAATATTTGTCTGGTTTGTGGGTCTAATTGATGCTTTAAATTGATTGTAAAGATGCTTCTTGGGTGATATCATGGAAGTTCATACAACTGTATTTATTTAGCTGAATGCTTTTAATCCAGAGTAAGAAAGCAACAACTGGAAGCAGGAGAGTACCAAGAGTTCAGTGCTGCATAGGAAATGAAACTGGTAATTATGACACTGGAGTGAGATTCCTCAGCCTAGTTCGCTACTTTGGTATTGTCCAAACAGACTGTGTGTGTGTATCTTGTGAAACTTTTGTAAAAATTGCTCATGTTCTGACTTTCACCTATTGCTGCAGATTGATGGCTGCTGGTGTAGTCCTCTATGGCTCTCTCTCGCTGGCTCTGACCTGTGCTGCCGGGTTCAGGTCTGCTAATTGCTAGCCAACTTGGCCCCTGCCTGTTGAATTGGCTCTGACCTGTACTGCACTTTATCTACCTGTCTTTGACATGGTTTCTTCTTGAAGAAACCTTGAATGAATTGCTGCTGTGCCTGACTTTGTCCCCTTTTAATTTTTTTCCTTTGTGTTTTCCGATTGTGCCTTTAATCTTTGAAACAACAGGAAGAAACGTAACATAATGATTTCTATTTTAAGCGGTGCTGGTGCATCGTGGCAACACAACTATAAGCACAAACTCAGACTCTAAAGCCCCTTTCACACTGAGATTCTCAGAATCAGAAATCAGAATCAGAAAGAGCTTTATTGCCAAGTATGCTTGCGCATACAAGGAATTTGTTTTAGTGACATCAGCTTCCAGTACACATTGTTGACAACAGCAAAAGCACAGACCAAAAATATATATGTTGCAAAATAAATTGAATAATAAATAAATTGTATGCAACAGTTGTTTTATGATGATAATGGAATAGAATACAAGTCAGATGCCAGGGATGTACTAGGAATGGAGGGGTACAAATAAATATAAGGATATTCCACTTTATTGCATAAGGGGGAACATTTAACTGTTCATGAGTAGATTACCTGTTGGGAAGAAACTGTTCTTGAAAGCCTGACTGTCTTGAGATTTTATTATGGGCTCATGAAGCTGCCAGTTTTGACGAAAAAGTAATGCGTGGAGGAGGTGCACTTCCCATGTTGATCCAGAGTGATTTTCACGCCCTTTTCCTCACTCTGGATGTATACAGTTCGAAGGGTCACCAGTAGGCGAGCACCACAATCCTTCAGCAGCAGTCCAGAATCAAGGTTCTCTCAGGCCTTACTGATGTCTGATTTTGTAGCTGAACCAAACCAGACAGTTATTGAAGTACCACAGGAAAGATTCAATGACTGGCATGGTTTAGAACTGTTTTGTGCAGCTGCACTGTGGCAGTGATTAAACTTCCTACAGTGTGTGCAGGGAAGTTCACGACACCCAAGTGCTGCCCGCACTTAACTAATGTGGAGTCAAATGTGATTGAGCCTGCACGTTCAGGTCCTGAGACCCGCCAGGTGGTTCATGGTCCTCGTGATATGACTCCACTGCAGCCACAGTGCTGTCTATAATGGTGATCTGAATGGGACGGGGGATTTCAAACTAAGTCCACTATCATCTCCACTGTTTTGAGATGTTGTTCAGCTCCAGGTTGTACAGACTGCACCAGACAGCCAGCTGCTCAACCTCTTGTCTGTAGCAGACTCTGCCGCGGTCGTTGGATGAGGCCGATAACTGTAGTGTTGTCTAGTTAATTATGCAACGCTTGACAGAGGGCTCCTTTTGTAGGTGCAGTCGTTGGTGATCAGGAGAAGAGCAGTGGGGAGAGAACACATCGAACTGAAGGCGTACACCAGTATTGTGGTTTTGATGATTTCAGGATGAATACCCCCTGTGTCTCACCAGCTGTTGCCGTGATCTTAAAAGGAAAAAGCTGATGATCCACTGAACAGATCGAGAGACAGAAGGGTAGAGTTCCTGCACAAATCGAGGCTGTAGGCCAGGACTAATGCTCAGACCGCAGTCTAAAGGACCCATAGTTTTTGTGACAGCCACGTACCGTTGACGGGATCAACGGGACACTCGCTAGGTATCGGTGGACGAAGGACCTATAGACAACAGATAAGGTGAAGCAGCGGCTGATATTTAATTAAGTTTTATTTTATAACGCTTAGACTTCGCTTTTAAGTCGCACATTGTGCAGACGGCGCTAACTATGACTATCACTAATTCCTCACCAAATTAAGAATCGAGCTAGTTTTATTAATTACTACGACGCGAATTGTGTGCCGATTTCATAAATCCTTGCTACAGCTTTAATGACCTAAGCATTATAAGTGAATCTAGCCAGCACATTAATTAAAACTTAATATCGATGACAGAGCATGGTTGATGGGCAGGTTTGTAAGATTTACCTGCAGCTTAATGTATTAGTGTGAATACTGGCTTAATACTCAAGAGCCTTACCATATTTAAGTATAAAATATCTTTTATAATTAAACTACACCTGACTGCCTAGTTGCACTATGTGTTAAGTCTCGTTGTTTCAGCATTATTTTTGCAATGATGAATGAGGCGCTGGCAGTTTTGTATTACTTAGGTTAATTTGGCCTAAACTGCAGGCTCTTTCCACATGCTGTCCATTGTTATCATGTGTTAGTTTCTGTCACGTTCTGCATGGCCAATATGAAGTGATTTTGATTTGGTTAGCTCATTGTAGGATTAGATGATTTAAAAAAGGCACTAGATATTTTCATGATCTCAAAACATCTAACAAGTCTTCCTTTCTGGTCAAGATTATCATTTCAGGTCAGAGTACAATATGAATTATTTTTTGCACAATGCCTAGTGCACCATTTTTGCTACTGATATTTTGTTATCACAAAAGTGATTGTTCTCTGATAACTATTTCAGTGAAGTGGAAGAATTTAAGGAAAGATTACAAACAATTGAGGAAAGAAGGAGATCATTCAATTGGTGGGTATTGCTCTTATGTAATTTCTACACATTTGAAGCTTGTGTAATTAGATGTCAGTAACATGAATATTCTGTTTGGGTCTCCAACAGTGCATAAGTAAATAATTCAGATATATCAGTTGAATAAAAGAACCAAATGTTTCTTATTTATCCCTCTCTCTCTTCTGTCTCTCTCGCCTCTTTCTCTAGAGCTGAAGCCTGTTTACCCTGCATCCATGCAGCAAATCTGATGGAAAAGGGGTGTTCAGCTTTGGCGCTGCTGTGATGTTGTCATAGGACGACATGTGCATACATTACTTATATATAGATATTATCGGTCAGTGTTTGAATCCTGCAACACTCTGTATCGCTTTTTAAAGAGCCTTTTTATGTTATCAGTATTTATTTGATCAGAATACTAGAGGGTCAGAGTTGCAAAATGTTATTATAATGATAAATATGCTTTTATTTAAATTATCCTCAAAGAGCATTTATTTCGGTGATGCAAAGTCTGAATTTCATCATGACTCCAGTATAAAAGTGTCACATGATCCTTAAAAATCATTCTAATATGATGATTTATTATTAGAATTATCAACACAGTTGCCAAACATTTTTTGGAAGCTATGAGGCCTTTTTTTTCAGGATTCTTTTGATGAATAAAAAGTTAAAAAAGGAACAGCATTTATTCAAAAATAGCGAATCTTTTCTAACAATATAAATCTTTTCTATCACTTCTTAACAATTTAACACGTCCTTGCTGAATAAAAGGTTTAATTTCTTTTCAAAAAAATGAAAATAGAAATTTAATGACCCCAAAACATTTGAACAGTAGTGTAGGCCGTAAGAAAAAGATTTCATTTTAAATAAATGCTTTCTCTTTAAACTTTTATTCATCAAAGAATCCTGAAAAAAAGCATCACAGCTTCCAAAAAAATATTTGGGCTGTTGCCAACATTGATAATTCTAATAATAAATCAGCATATCAGGAATGATTTCTGAAGGATCATCATGTGTGACACTCTTAAACTGCAGTCATGGGGTGATGGAAATTCAGGTTTTCATCACAGAAATAAATTATATTTTAAAGGATATTTAAATAGAAACCATTATTTTATATTCTAATAACATTTTGCAAGATTACAGTTTTTTTTTCTGAATTTTTGATCAAATAAATGCAGCCTTGATGAGCAGAAGAGACTTCTTTTTAAAAAAAAACATTAGCAAGTCTTACTGATCCCCCACACACACACACTTATATATATATATATATATATATACACACACACACACACACACACACACACACACACACATATATACATGTACATATATATAAATAAACATTCTTGAAACCATTCTTGTGTCTTGTCTTGCCTCTCAACAACCCTTTTTAAAATATCGGGCTGTAATTTAGTGACTGCACACGCCTGATTCCAACTTTAACTTACCTGATAATGGTGAGCTAATTCACCTTTAAGGAGGTTAATCAGTATACTGTATACCCAAGAGACTAAGACTTTTAAGGTTCTCCATTTTTTTTTACAAATTGTTTCTGAAATTGATATATAGCTTTCATTTATATTTTGTGTAAATTCATGTATAAATTTGCACCAGTGACTCAGCTTACACTTTAGTAATTTAACTTCTTTGATGCATTTTTTAAATCAAAATCACATTTAAAACAAATACTACTGAGATTAATATATTGATGCTATGTATACAAACATGACTACAAACTAAACCAACAGGGTCCTAGAACTGCGGTCCTGAAAACTGCAGCCATCGCTATATCATCCATTTCACGGTGCCTGTCATGTTAAAAAAAAACTAGGTCCTAGAACCGCGGTCCTAGGATCTGCGGTCCTGAAACTGCAGCCTCCAGTTGTGCAGGAACATACTATTGGATAGAGCTAGGAACAGAGAGCTGGGTCAGTTTGAAGCAGGCTGCTGGGATGATGGTGCTGGAAAGTTTAACTGAAAGTCCACAAACAGGATCCTCACACATAAGCCCTGTTTTGTCCAGATGTTGCAGGAAGAAGTGCAATCCCATATTGATTGCATCATCCACGGACCTGTTTGCCTCGGTAAGCAAACTGCAGGGGGGTCCAGTAAGGGTCCTGTGGATGTCCTTCAGATAAGCCAGAAGGTAGTAGACACGCATTACCTATGTATTATTCTGGAGATAATACACGGGTAATGTGTCCCGCAATTGTTCCCAAGATCGTTAGATTTTGGTTCATTCACACTGCCAGTGATTTCCTGAATCTGTGCATGGGTTCACACCCAAGTGTGCCTCACTAGTCCTCAAAAAGCCAAGCCTTCATCGATTTCGACCACCCCCAGGTGGTTGGTCCTTAGTATATTTCATAAACCCTGCCTCTCCATGTAATCTATCGACGTGGGGACAAACGTAAACAATTAAATTTCACTTTAAATATTTTTTGTTTTCAAACACGGTTTATGCGCCACATTTGATGTAGATTTTATCACGCTTGATGTAAGTTAGTCACACTTGGTGTTAGTTTCTTTTTAAAATAAGTTTGGTTTTAGTTAATTATGTGACGCCTATAAAAAACGGGTGTGTGATTTGCTATGGGATTGATAGCTGAGACTGACAGCTTCTCTGAGCGAAATCTGAGGTACCCAACTGACTTTTTTCAGGATCTACAGGAAGAGATTTGAGCTGCATTTACCTTATTTTAAAACAAGCTTATATATGAAAATCAGCAGACAAAAAATGGACCAGCCGTCAGACTAATTTTAAAAAAGGGCCAGGGCGCAGGCGGTTTGCGACTCCGCGGGAGTGTGGGGCGGGACGCGGTTCCACTGCCTCCTCTCTCTACTGAGCAGACTCTGGTCCCGGAGCTCGCATACTGCGCAGACTCTGGTCCCAATCAGCGTATCATGGCCGCGCGCCTCTATTGGGACAATGGCGGCTTTCACTTTTTCTTCTTCAATGGAATGAAGGCCAGCTTCCGCCTGATCTTTACATTCTCGCCCTGTTCACACTGAGATTCCCAGATAATACGGTGTTTCCCCGCACCATTCTCGGATCCCAGATTTTTAGTTCATCCACACTGCCAGTGATTTCCCCGAATCTGTGCGCGCGCTCACCACAACCTGTAAAAGGCCAATTTCTACGTCTCGCCGAGTAGCAGTGGGTAGAAGGCTGCACCAGCATACACCACTGACGCGGCACCATTACCGCCGCACTTCCCTCGCGGCCACCTGATGCGCACCTCCTCCTCGTGGTTAACTACCAGCTGCGGACGACGGACTGCAAGATCTGCAGATCGATTGGCTCTGGCTTGTAGTATCACGCTTCCTCCCACGATTTCCTCGAATGATCTTCTGCACTCTGGACCGCCTACCATTTTTTAAATTTCGAAATTCAGTGAAGAGCCAACATGGAAATGGACCAAGCGACCGAGAGATTAATTGAAGAAGTGAGAAAATACAGCCATCTGCGGCTGACTCTTCAGGAGATTACAAAGACTGCCAGACGGGCAGCCGCACTGCGCGGACTCTTAAACACAGTGGAACCCGGCCACAACTAGTGTTTCTCGGGCGTGTGTAACTGCAGAGCAAAACAGACATACGCAGAAGTATATAAATGCTCACGACGGCTACGCTTCTGGCACGCGCGTGAGCCTACGCACTGCGACTTTTTACGCACGCACACCTCGGACGCGAAGAAGTAAATTGGCCTTAAAGGTCCTGTGAATGACATCGCGGACATCAGGATGCCGACGCAGTAATGCACAAGTCGAAAACGCTTAGGCATGCTTAATCCTTTACATAACCAGCTTAACGATCTCAGCTTCAGAAGCGCGGATAGTGAGGAACTACCTGATTCTGCTTCATTACAGTTTGCACATATTTTTTCGCTACAGAACGCTTTGGATCTGCCTTCAAACGCCTGTAAAAGAGTCGATGATAACGCGGCGGCCATCACTCACGACACACAATCGCTGCACGGCATTGGTTCTGGCTTTTGTTCCCCACAGAGCTCGCTCCGGGACTGAACCTGGACAATGTTACTTAGGTCCCCTCAACCCGGATCGATCCCCCGAATCAATCCTCGGACATGTTTATGCTCACAGAGAGCTGTAACCGCAATTTTACCGTGGACCAAACAGGCAGTGTGAAAGGGGCTTTTGGAGTTTTCAACAGGGGCAATTTTAGGATTTTCGTTTTAGGGGACTCAGCCCCCAGTGAGGATATAATAATAATAATAAAAAATGTATAAATAAGATTAAAAAAAAATGATTAAATCGGGTCATATACTAAACTTATTGCAGTATTCCCACTGTATTGCATAGATAGGTATAACATTTGAGTACTGATTTAGCCAAACTAAGTCTTCAAGGATCTCACATTAACAACCTGTTTACTGTACAATCACAAAATTTTACTGTTTGCATTTCTAGTACAACCCTCTTTCATTAGCTCAAGTATGCAAACCTCTTGCCACATGGAGAGAAACAGCTGTGTTGTTAGGGTGTTCTACCTCAAGCAGCACTACTGCTGATTAGTGTATGACAGTGGCAGAGCATGAGATTTCAAAATGCACTCTGATCTGCTTCCCACAACCCTGTTGGGGGGGGTGTGCATGGGGGCAAGCACATTTTGAACGGGCTGGCGCCACACCATGCCACCCCCTCTAGACACTTCCCTGTCGCAGGATCATAAGTCCAATATTTCACACATATGAAGCTAAGAATTGCATAGTACTTGATGATGAAAGTGGAATCAACTGACAAAAGTGATCAGTCTAGAAAACTGATTCTTAAGGCGTTGACTGAGGTGATACTTAAGCCTTGCAACTAGGACTAACCCCAGCATTCCATCTCGGGAAGGGCTCATCCCTATGCCCCCATCCCTTCAAAGGGCTTTACCCTCCGGAGTGAGAAAGGGTGTAGAGTACCTCTTCTGTAAGTCATCATCACGGCGCTTCCACACGGAGGTGCCGGGCCATCATGCAGCGCGCAAAGAATCTGGCGAAAGGATCATGGGAGCCTGGTGTCCATCAGTTGTACCCTTCTCAAATCCTTCATTCTGGGCCCCTTGAAGTGGCCAGTTTTGAGTACTTTGGTTTGGAACGAATCTCTTCAATATGGCTGCTATGGTTGTTTTCATACATTCAAGCGCCCTTCGAGGGCGATATATCCTGTTTGGAATGCACAGTACATAGATGTTGACCCAAAATGGCTGCCCTCGACCTCTGAGACAGCCAACAGTGAGCCTGCTCATGGGTGGAAGTCACAGCAGCACAACACTAATAATTTAATGTAACGACGATAAAATCATTTAATTAAGACACTGGAAATATTTGTAAAAAGTTATTTTTAAAAAATGCTTGCAGACCGTGCAAAATTATCACAAATTGTTACTGATGCTTTGGAATTGTTTCTTTCTATTGGTATGTACTCCCAGTTTATTAGTTGGAGAATTGATGTGAACATGAGTTCCATCAGTGGTTCCAACAACCCAGGAAAGCCCACAATCCTCATAAAGTGGCTTTGTTTTTGCAGCATGGCTTGACGGTCAGATGGAAAGTCAGAACTGCTACATATAAAGTTATGGCCAAAAAGTGATCCAAATCATGCCCCCCTGTATCTTGTGCGTTCTGTAGTGAGGACCATCTAAATGTAAAATAATATGCAACATTACTAACATTGAAGTCCTGTGAATTTCTAGTTAAACTCCTGGAGCATTAATCAAAGTCTTTAAGAGAGCATTTGTGAAGAAAAAGGAGATATTTCTCTCAAACCATCAGTATCTTAATCTATTATATTAATGTGTAATATTGTACTCAAACATCTGATTATTTGTTTATAAGGTAAGCATCTCAGCTTCTGCCCCTCATCACTGGGCCAGGTAGTGGAATGAACTCCTGGTCATGAGGAATTCTGTATACACGTAGGAGAGACTACGTACTTGCAGATCTCATTGGGTATGCATCACAAAATGAGGCATTGCAAGCAGAGGCAATTAAACACCTAGTTGGAACTGGATTTCCAGGCCCTGATGGAAAAAAAATTTTAGCACCACAGGACAAAAAATTTATTTTTAATTCTGAAAGATTTTTCTCAAAAAATCTCAGCTATTTTTTTTTTTTTTATTATTACAAAAAGTATGAAAAAAATTGTTATATAGTGTAAATTGTTTCTGCATCAGATGAATTTCAGGAAAACAATACATAATATATAAATGGGTTTTCTTGATCAGGCAATTACATTACTGCAAGAAAAAAAAAAAAAAAGATTATGCTCTCAGTGTTCACATATTTTGTACAAAGACTGTATTGTCACTTGGAAACCCTTTCAGAAGTACGGAGGAGAAATCTGATAGCAAAAATAGCTGACCCCTCTCAACTTTCCCACACCTCTTGAACTCCCACATCAGCTGCCAGTTCTGCTCCTCTAGCTTCTCTCTCAAAGCCATACAAGCCTGGCATCAGGATCCTCATCATCTGAGAACTGTAGGGAGACTCCTGAGGGCTTCAGCACCTGTAAACATTGCTTCACTATCTGTCCAGCCTTAACTTTGACCTTCTTTTAGACCTAACTAAAAGCATCTGTGGTACCCTTGTCTAATATCAAATCCAGGCTTCTGGCGTCAAAGTATCCTCTCAACTGTGTGCAGTCCATCTCCAGGAAGGCAAGAGCCGAGGATGGATTGCATGGCTGTACCAATGTAGAATTACTGTGCTTCTGCATAAGTTTAACTGCAACTGTAGAGATATCAGCACAGATGACCTTCACAGCACATGGAGAGTTTCTGTAGATACAAGGTCCTAACGCGGATGTGCCGCAACCCATGTCCAGGATGTTCAATTGGCCAGTGTGGGAATGAGACCTGCTCTGAAGTACAGGAAGAATGAAGTCCTTCACTGAGCTTCAAATCCAAAGAACCACTCAAAATTTTTTGAATTCGGTCTCCCTTTGCTTTCATTCTCTGTGTAGAATCTGTCCCATGTTGCTTTTTTGTCCATGTTTTCAATTAGTTCATCTATGAACAAAAGTTGTCAAAAATACATATTATCCCCTTTAACTCTTTACAATGAGTATTTTAAAGATGCTGTAAGTGATTTTTTTAACCACTCACTGACAAAAATCACTTCGAAATAGTTGTCCGTGGAGAAACCACACCTTGGTCTTTTTTGACAGCCCTACAATACTTCAGAGTGAAATAATGCATGGACCGAGCGTATTAGCCAATTAGAAACCTCGGAGGCGGATCTCTGCCAATAGCAGGGCCATTTTTTTTTGTTCGATTAATTGCAGACAACTTTACAAACCTGTTTGGAAATGGTAATTAATTTTGCAGTTTTTCTTGGTGCAGCATAAATCGCCCAGATCAGTGTTAATGCATGAGGTTAATACATGTTAAATACAAGTATTTAACAGGTTAAGATGTAACCATTTTAAAACTCCTATTAGTTTCTATGGAAATGTCACATAATCAGTAATATACACTCAACTTCTGTCAAACTCGTATGATGCCATCTGTGTGCCTTGGTCAGCTTTTGAAGGGTCCTCAGCGGCACTGCAAGTCTGGTGAATAACAACATGTTAAATACCCTAAGCTAAGTAAAGCAGGATCTCCCGCTTTAAAAACAAAACACTGGCACCATGTGCGATCCTCGACTGAATGACCTTCACGACCCGGAAGTGTACATGAGAGGAGGGGCGCGGTGGAGAAAGAACTCCAATCAAGATGGCGGATGAGAAGCGAGGAACCACTCCACAGGGAGAGATGGAGGTGGTGAGTGCAAAAATAACATTCGTCCCGCAGTCTTAAAAGATCAGCTGACGTGCTTAAGCAGAACATCTCGCAGGGGTCGTGCGTGAGGGAGCTTGCATTAGAGAATTAGGCTTTTAACTGCTGTACGAGCAAGAGGGAGGAAATGCAGAGCATTAGCTGTACAAACAGTAAAATCTGGGCTCATTTAACCAAGCAAACACACTCATTCTTCTTAACGTCATATTTCCGAACTTACGACTCAAAGACTTTGATTTTACGCTCTCGGTTTAGATTGGCAAACAAGGGTACTATCCAATCAGCTGTAGACTGTAACATACACCAATATTCATTCAGGGTTTATGGAGGTAACTTAAGTGCTGATTCTCTTTGTGTTGTAGTTGTGTGGTAACAGTTATGGGCGGTTATTATATTGAGTTAGAGATCTCCTCTCACGCGACTTTGTTTACATTACGTCCGAATGTGACGTAAGTCCGCGCATTAACAGTGTCACAACTGCTGTGTGCTCAGGTCCAGTGTTTCTGTGTGGCAGGTGTCTAAAACTTTTGACTCTCTCTCTCTTTACCTCCATATATATATTTAGCAGGAGTGAACTGCCTCGCATATGACGAAGCCATTATGGCACAACAGGACCGTATTCAGCAAGAGGTGAGTGTTCAGAGTAATGTCACATTTAAAAAAAAAAAAGGCTTTTAATTTAGATATATGCTGACTGTTACTGAACAAATCACTGATAATTTTGTGTTTTTGTTAAATTGTTAACTGTTTTTTTTTTTAATGAAGAATAGAGGATAGCTCAACAAAACATACCATTCTGAGATCATTTACCCTCTTCTCAATGCTATTTTTCTTTTTTTTTCTGTAAGAGAAATGTTAGGCAGAATGTTTATGCTGTTCTTAATTCCATACACAGTTACATATGCAGTTTATTTGTCTGCCGCTTTTAAATGCTAGAAAGAAGAGAAGATAACTATAACTATTATCGTCCACAGCAATGTTCTGTTTATTATAAGTGGGCTGCAGTTACTTCATCTGCTGCTTTAAATTCTCAAGCTCTTTAAATATGGTGGATTCTGATTGCCTGTCAGTTATCATTCATCAGCTGAAAAAAATAATTTTGAAAGTGATTCCAACCATATCATTCTTCTTTCATTATAGTTTATGGTCTGGACTGTGCTATATTCTTTTTTAAAACTTTATCATTGTAGTTATTGTTCTTAACCCCAGGTGTGAACAGCCCCTTTAGACCTTTGAATATTATATGCGCACAAGTCATGTGGACTTTTTTTTTTTTTTTTTTTTTTTTGAAGAAATCAACAGCATCTTTTTAGGTGATTCACAATCATTGAATGAAAAAATAACAGAAGCATTCTGCTTAACATATCTCGTTGTGTGCAACTGAAGAAAGCAAGTCAAACATGTTTGGAACAACATGAGGATGACTAAATGAATTAACCCTCTAATTGCTTGTTTTATTTTAATAGATAGCCACCACTCTAAACCCTTTTAGTGTCGGACAGACAAGATCTCAATGTAGCTTCAGGGTGAATATGCTGCAGAGAGGACACCATTTATACCAGCTCAAGATTAAAGGTCACCACATTTTCACCAGCTTACTTTATATGTAGCAAGTGCCTGAAACCGGCTGTAAAACTGTTATCTTGTTTATAGGACCTTCACAAAAAGTATTACAGCACATTCGTAAGATTTACGGCCAGATGGAAATTGTTTCTACAGAGCTTTTGGCTTTTGCACATTTGGAGTCACTACTGGGACGACAGCAAAGAGCTGCAAAGGTGGCGTACTGTTTGATTTGTGTGCTTAAAAGCAGAAAACCATTGATTTTATTTGGAATGGTTGCAGTAATTCTGGAGATAGCAGCAACCATGTTTTACACAAAGTACCATTTTGTAAATGTTTTTTCTTTCTGTCAGTATAGTGAATGTCTAAGTACCAGACCCTGTCTCAATTTTGGCACTATAGGTTTAAAGCTGTGGCAGCTAAGAGCAAACTGGACCTTGTAAACCCAGGGCTTTACCGAGGTTCACTATCGAGGACTTTCACAACACTGTAAGTTGGAAAATTGATCAGTTAAAAACTATGACAATCAAATGTCATGCCATCTCAAATTCAAAGCTCAGTGCTTAAAGGTTAAGTTCACAGGTTTTCAGCAAGCTTTATTTTGTTACAATGTTGGTAGTATACAGCATTGGGTCCTAAATCGCCTCTTATAGAGTTCAAGTCGAGTCCAAGTCCTTAACCAATGAGTTTGAGTGGGAGGCGTTTAGTAATGTTTTGTCATTTAAATTTTATGTTGTTTAAATTTTTTGTTACTTAAGTGGATTTGATTGTACTTAAAGGGACAGTTCACCCAATGCATGAAAATTCTGTCATCATTTACTCACCCTCATGTCGTTTCAAACCTGTATGAGTTGCTTTCTTATGTTGAAACATAAAAGATCTTTTTGAAGACTGCTGGTAATCAAACAGATTGGTGGTTCCCATTGACTTCCATAGTAGGAAAAGAAATGCTATGTAATTTAATGGGAAACCACAAACTTTTTTGATTATCAGCAATCTTCAAAATATCTTCTTTTTATCTTCAACATAAAGAAAGCAACTCGTATAAATTTGGAACGACATGGTTGGTGATAAATGATAATCATTTTCATTTTTGGGTGAACTGTCCCTTTAAAGAGTCCAAAATGTCCAAGTCCCTGTCAAGTTTGAGTACAAGTCCACCCGAGTGTTAATTTTTCACCAAAAGTCCACTGAAAGATGAAATGCCGTCATCTGGCAACTTTGACAGCGAAAACTAGAGATTGTACCGAGGCCCAGTGCATTACAGGGTGTTTCTCAGCAGTGAATTAAATCCTGTAACTGTTCTTATCCTCACTGTGGTTTCTCTCCTTTGTCAGTTCATGGACCTGATTGAGGCTGTGTGAAAAGCAGCAATAAAGCAGTGAAATGCTGAGCTCCTTCAATGACCAGAGTGTGTCTGACTACATAGTGGTTTTACCTGGGGCTTCTCACCTCGGGATACCTGCAGCGGGAGCACGTGTTCTTTCAGCACTTCATAGAGGGCGGCCGTTCTGTTAAAGAGTTTTGCCAGCAGGTGAGTGACACCTAAGAGTATTATTTGTGAACTAGTTTAAGACTACGGACAAAATTTCACTTCTAATAATCCATGTTTTACTTTTTTAGGAGGTGGAACCCATCTTCGAAAGAGAGAGGCGACCACATCCATATCATTGCCTTAGCACAGGCACTGAATGTACCCATATTAGTGGAATACATGGACAGAGGAGAGGGTGGAACAGTGAACCATCATATTTTCCCTGAAGGAAGTGAGCCCGCATCTTCCTGCTCTACCGCCCAGGCCACTATGACATCCTATACAAGTGATACTCTGTATATTCTGTGGTTCCATTGTGAAGAAACCATCCATTTCTACAGCCAAGTTGAGTCATACATGTGTATGCGAGGCTATGCTATGATTGATCACAATAAAGTTTTCACTCTAGTTCTCCCCACATTACAAAATGAATGATTTTTTTTTTTTCAGTACAGACAGAACTTAAAGCTCTTGACTGCATCTGACACTGCATCAAACGGCAGCATTATTAGGGCTGTACAGTAGGTATTTTGTGGTTGTAGATGTTATCATCTTGCATTGTGTTTTTCTTTTCTTACACTGCCTTTCATGAGTTTTATTAAAGGAATTTACTCCTCACTTGACCTGAAGTCAATTTGTAGTTTCAGAAATCATTGTGGCGGGGTCAAAGTAGCTCTGAGCCAGTAACAAGAAAAGAACTGACTGGCTTTACTTGAATTGGATTTAAACTTAGAGAGGTTAATCATTTAAGTGCTCATTTTACATTCATTTACCAAACAAATCACCTTATGCAGGCTGGTGTTTATTTTATTTTAAGCAGATTTGGGTAAAATGTGTTGCAAGTCATTCATAATCATGTACGACTCAAACCACACCACTACGAAGGTGCATCTGATATCCATCTGTTGACCTCACCATGGACGCCCGACTCTGCCTTTCACAGAATTAATGTAGAAGCGCTGGGTTGGCAGACATTATGTACTGGTTGCAAATGTTTGTGCTCAGTGCTTGTAAACAAAGCAAAAACATTGTATAGCCAGAATTGTGAAGCCCAGCCCTGTCTGAAAAAGAAGAGACTCATAGAACGCAATTGGCCATGACAGGTTTATTTATAACTTAAATTTTAAGTTCCGTGCCCGTAGATTTGATAAGCTCACTATGAAGCACTTCCCCTTCGATCACAAAATCCAAACCCAGTTAAATTATCTAGTTAGGTAACTTGTCGAACAAGCTATTAAGTCTAGTAATTCATGGACCTGTTCAAAAGCTGGTAGAACAGATTATCTTATCGATTAGGATCCCAGGATGTCATGTGATGATTAAACAATGTATGTTTTAAACTAGATACACATATAACCCGATTAGTTAGTCTGTTTGACCGTGTAAAATTAAAGAAAACACGTTTGTGTTTTAATACTATCTTAGCGAAAATAAAATATTCTCAATCAACATTCTAAAATACCAAAGCAAAAACACGAGAAGAAGAATTAAAACAACAGTGCATAACCCTAATAATATAGTGTTTTTTTAATTGTACGTGTTAGACAAATTAATCCTTTCAAGTCAAAAGAGCAAAAGAATTACATAATAAACCAGAATATTTTCCTTTCAATCTTCAGCGCCCCTTGGCTGTTTACCATGGTTAGGTCAAACAAAATTAATGTCCACAGAGTAGTTTATTTAAGTATCTCTATTAACCTATACATTTTATGACCCTGCCAGGTAGGTGCACTTGCATAGTAAGCAAAAAAATTACTATAATGAAACGCGCACCAGAAAAATAAGCTCAAAGGCAAACATTTACCTTTTTTGGATCTACCTATTTTTGAAACAGCAAATATACATACATTCATTCACTTCGCTTCCTGTACCAAGCTCCTTTTCAAATACAAATCCCACCTTTGCTCTACTCACTCCTTCTTAGTCATCCATCTAATCATTCATACTCAAGCTGGTTTCTGCAGAATTTAAAAAAAAACTGGCATGTAGAATGCTAGAGCCGAGTATAATGAGGGGTCAACAAAGCAGCATTCTCCTTCCTTCTAAAGAAGAAATGTCCCGTTATCTTCACAAAAGAAAAGGAAATCTAGTAGCCCAATCGACCCTCAAAAGTTAGCCATGTTCTATAAGATGACATCAAAAAGGTTTTTAACAACAGTGCCATCTCAATTAACTAAAAACTCTTTTTCATAAAAAAACATGGTCAATGATAAGAGCTTTGGTAAACGCAAGGGGCTGACTCATCTTAAGACACTATGTATGCAGTATCATTTCTCAAAACAGGTCGGCATAGCACATTTATATTCTTACGTAGACAAATTTTATCTTTTGGCAATATTAATTATCTGAGAAAAAGTGTAGCAGCAGTACTCTATAAGGCATACTGAATAAAAAAAGTAGTAACGTATAAATGGCCCCTTTTGAAAATAACTGCAATAATGACGCCACACACCATTTCAGTTAAGAAAAAGTTCCAGTTATAATGACAGAATGGTTAACAACTGTCTGTGACTTAAAGATGCATCTCAGCATCCACTATGTACACGTTTTCAATGAACATACAAATACTTAACAAAAACAATACATTTTAAAAGGAACAATAACACTTAACATGGCAAGAACGGAATGAAAATTGGATACATGCACACGTGAGGCTGTAAATTATAAACTAAAGCAATGTGACCTTCGAAAACCAGATTCTCTAATTTACTGATACAGATATATTATATATATGTGTGTGTGTATGAATATATTATTACACAACATAAATAAATACATAGCAGTGCATGGGACACTCACAACTGCTGTATTCAATGAGAAGTATAAGCACACATGCATTCTTTGGCTGTGTCAGATGTTAACAGAGTAAGCCCAAAACAACTTTACCGAAACGAGGTTATTAGTGCAGCTGAAGTCCTAACAGACACTTCAAGTAGGGATGTAGTGTTTTGTGAAATTGAATTGACTGAACATCAGTCTGTGGTAGTTGGTGCTGTTCTTTACTCAATTATCACATCAAATAATGTCCATATGGATTCTTTAAAACATTTGCAGTTCAAGTCTTCGGTCCATCTCAAATCTTGTTATACATTACCCTTCAGCACTTCTCAGTATGCCCGTACCCCATTCCCAACCCCCAGCCCCAGGCCCAGGCCGAGGCTCTCTCGGAAGTCCCTCCTGCAGTGCCTCCTCGCCGAGCCTGATCTTGTCATCCAGTTGCCTCTGCTCTACAGTAGGGCTGCTTTCATCTTCACAAAGTGACTGTAGTCACGCAATCTGTTCTGGAGTCAGGCAACATTCCAGCACCTTGCCAACCGCCTGCTCACGCCGGTCCACATGCTCCTTGAGCTCCTGAGCCTCTCCCATCTGCACCAGCAGCCCCTTCTTCTTTTCCAGAAGCTGTAGCTATAAACATGACAGAAAGAGTGAGAGAGGAGACAGACAGAATAAGAATAAAATGCTAAGCAAATCAAACTAATAAAAATAAAAACTCAAGGGTCTAATTTGTTTGTATAGCACTTTTCACAATACAAATAGTTTTAAGCTGCTTTATAGAAAATTATGATGATATTTAATATCTTCCTGCCTTATAGTCAAATTTTTGCAGATTTAGGGCTGGGTGACAATACAGTTTACATTTTGCAATGATACAAGCAATCAAGCCGTTGTATATAATATATATATAGCTATACCTAAGTATAAACCTTAGTCAGGGAAGCATTATATTTAATTTTTGACAGGAAACAAGGCCGTGAAGGACATAAGTACAGTGTGTTCAATGGATTGTGCAGTTGTTTAACGACATACTGATTGTTCAAATGATGAAAAGAAAAAAATTTCAGTAGATAAAATCTCTTTAAAAACAGTTTTGAATGTTGTGAGGACCTTCATACAGTGCATACCATTGTAGAGGACACTACGTCTACCTCTCACAGCCTCATGTTCAATTCAATATGGCATCTAACCTGATTAAAGGTATATACGGTATGTATGCAGATGATCTAACTTTTAATATATCGCTGGGCAAATCATATAGATTACGTTTTGCGACTATATATATCCTCACCCCCTCCCATGGTGGCCAGTCTCTGGGTCTACACAGTCCAAGGGCGCTTTCTACTCGGATCAGCCTCCCAGAAAGAGACAACAGCAGGCTGGTCACCTTGTCTAGGTCACCAATGAACATACGGAACTTGTCCACCTCGTTGGGCTTGCAGATAGCGAGCAACCAGGCTCTCCACCTCCTCTCCCAGCTGAGTGTTTGCACGAATATCCTCTTGCAGGCCCCTCTGTGCCTCACGCAGGACACCCAGCCTTTTATGAAGGCTCTCCATCAGCTGCTTCTGTAAATGTAAACATTAATATGAGAAGTGGCATATACTGTATATACGCACATACACTACCACTCCAAAGTTTAGGGTCAATACGTTTTATTTATTTATTTCCCTTTTTTAAGAAATGACCTTAATACCTTTAATAAGTAAGGATACATTAAATTGATCAAAAAGTGAATGTAAAGACACTTATAATATTAATGATTCTCTATTTAAAATAAATGCAGTTCTTTTCAACTTTCTATTTATTAAAGAATCCTGAAAAAAAAAAACATTGCATGTATCGCATGACTATTTTCAACATTGATAATAATTAAAAAATGTTACTTGAGCACTAAATCATATTAGAATGATTTCTAAAAGGTCATGTGACACTGAAGACTGGAGTAATGGTTGCTGAAAATGCATATCATTGGAATAAATTACAAAGCATGAGATAAGCAAGCCTTATGCATTTCTGAATCTTCACCTTATAATGAGCTCTCTTCCTCCTCTTTCCTCTCAGAGATCTCTCGAATCCTGGCAAGAAGTTGCGGGTTGTCAGCTGATGTGTCATAACAGGTTGATCGTGAAATACTTGTGCTGCGGATGCTCCCAGTCTAGAAGACCTAGGAAGTAAGCAAAGTAATGGAGGTAAAGGTGGAGGCACTGTAAACAATCTTTCTGATAGAACAGAACAGAACAGAACAGAATAGACTAGACTGAAAATTCAATTTACTTTGAAACAATTTAATACTGAAATAGTATTAGCCTGCCGTACCTCTCTAGCGGTCCTCCACTGATTGGGTGGCCTCCTCTCCAGCTCTCTCCACCCGTCTCTGTATTTACACTGTGTGGAAATAACTCTCCTATCAGCTCTTTCCTAGATAAACCATAATCATCCTCTAGAATGGAGTCCACCAAAGCGGCCCTCGGCCCTCTTATGTTTCTCGCTGATGGAGCCCCTTCCTCAGGCATGTTGTCAATGTCTGTTTCCAGCACCATAACTGGGTCGAGCAAAACCCTGCAGCTCCATCCTGTCTGTCCTTCCCTTCTGTCATTTTCCCCTAACCGCTCATTATCACAGATCTCATCTATGTCTGTTTCCAGGGGCTGGTTTCCATCTTCAATACTGCTGGGACTGCGGGAAGAAATAATCTGGTTTTTGTGGGCTGTTCCAGGGAAGCCTGCTTGATGGGGCAGCAAGTGGTAGTTGTTCATGGAGAAGTAGGATTCTGGACACACGGGTGCAGATGACAAAAGATCAACTTCTCTGGGAGACTTCAAGAGGCCTGGTAGTGCCCGGTGCAGGGTAATGAGGACTGGACCGGTCCCCACTCAGCTCGATGCTCAGAAAAGATGGGCTTCACCAATATGACTCTAGGCTCATCTGACACTGGAGCATTATGGACAGGTATTCTAAAATAGGGCAGACATGAGGGGAATTTATTCAAAAGTACATTAAAAATGTAATTAATTTACTACCATTCAAAAGTTGAGGTTATTTATATTCAAAAAACTTTAAGTATTGTGGTCCAATCAACATGCAGAATAAAAACCAGGAAATAATTAATGATTTTTGTAAGAATATTTTTTACTTGGAAAATATATTTAAAAAACCTTTTTTGTAAAATGAATGATGGAAATGTGTTCTTTCATGTAGTCAAACTGTAAAGATAATATGTTTTTACTTTGTTTCACCTTGTGCATGGTTCAGGCTGCGGCAAAGGTTGATGAAGTTCCCTCCTCATGTCTCTCTCTCTTGGGGGCAGGGCTACAGGTTTTAAAGGCCCGATGTGTAAAAGCAGGGCTGGGGGGAGCCACCGAGCACTCCTGACTTGCAGCAGTGACGGCTCTCTGAGAGCTCCCTCGGAGGAAGACTATAGGAGCGCTGACGTGTCATTTCAGGCACACTGGTGGGGCTGGGATGTGCACGGCTGTGGTCGAGGTGGAGAGGAAGAGGGAGAAGAATGAAGTGGCGGGGAGGAGAAGAGGTTATGATGGGATGCCCGTCTCTTGTGGAATTGATCCCATTTTGGGGGCGGTGGACGCGGAGGCCCTTTTTTTTCTTTACTTCACCTACACATACTCCATTCTCATCCAGGTCACTAAGAGTGGACGCACGCATTCTGCTTGGTGTGACGTTGGTGTGATTATGAAAATTCTGTGTGTCCACACGAATGTCATTTTCTGACATAGCACGGTTTCTAAGGGGTGAAAAAAGATGCTCTTCCGTGCGGCCACCTGTCATGCTGTTGCCACCTTGACCCATGAAGCTAGGAACAGCAGCAGCCTCTCCTGTCTTGGAGTCTCTCCTACACCTTGAGTAGTCCCTGTGGAATAAAAAATGTTATGCTATCCCTTCTTACAGTTAATGGTTTGTCAATAACCATAAGTAAATAAGTAAAACACATGCAAAATATGACAATAACAGTAAGTTAATCTATTGAGAGTTAAAAGCAGAAACCTTACCTCTCTGTTAAGCTGAAATTTCGGTTTAGTTTTTTTGCTTGTTCCTGCACAGGGTGGTCCTGTAAAATATATTCGCCATATATTTAAATATTAAACATAAACAATAAATAAAATATAATTTATTAAAATTAACAGAAAAAAAAAATAATTTAGTGTAGAAGATTTATACCCAAACCTACCACTAAAAAAAACTAAAAACAAGGTAAATAGTTAAAAAACACTACACTGGTGATTTATGGAACTTTATACCTTTCAACTGTCTGCTGGTCTGTTCTTTAGCATATGGTGCATCTGAAACAACCTAATGTAGATAATATAACAACCCTGGCATTTAAAAGAGTTCTATAGCTTTTGCTCTTAATTAGCCATACAATTCTGTTTCATTCCCACTGCTGTTGTGCCAACTATCTATAGTCCAGATTTTCAAAAGCACACCATAAGCATAATATCTGATAACTGCCAAAATAATTGATAGTGTTTCAAAACACATTGCTCTGAGAACTGTAAGGGGAGTCAGTAGTACAGTGAATAGTATCTCTGATTCTCATCCAGAGGACATGGGCTTGATGCCACTACAAGGAAAATTCCCTCTTGAATTCACCTGAATTTTCCCTCAAGTATCAATAAAGGTCTATCTAAACACACTGACGGACTAAAAATGGCCCAGAGATCAGTTAGATTATCAATTCATGTTTTAAGATGAAACTAGAACACTTTTAAAAATGAAAGGACATGCATAGATACCAGTGACTTGAGATAGAATACATATTCAATCTTCCTGTTGTATTAGAGCCAATTTATTATTTTGTACATTTCTGGCCAACATTTGGCCTTTTTTTCGGACTCTGAAGAAGCCCGATTTCATATCAATATTCTGCCTGAATGCTAATATTAAAACAAGTCTGCACTAAAGACTGAAAACAACTGTCTCATTCCCATCTATATGGCACTATACCAAATGTCTTTAAAATAACAGCTCAAACAGAGAATAAACAGTTTCCTCCTTATTCAATTCCAACAGTGTGCATAAAGATCAATGCACAAAGAAGATATATAATATTTTACAGATAACAGAAGTAGCCTTCTGGCTCAGTGCATTTAAAATAAAAGCTTAGGAACAAAACCCACAAATCGCTCCATTCACAATAAGGCAGGCTATTTTCAATTCAAAAACGATTTAACTGAAATCAAACGTGGTTCTGTTGCTTCACAAAGCCATTTTGTAAGGGACTCATCGTGTAGCTCCTAAGAGCCTAGAACTGTAAATAACCAAAATAAAGGAAATTACAGCCTCTTTCATATACACAAGCAGCAATTTTTTGATTTCCATCTGTATTAATGTTCAAGCTATTGATTATAAGCTAATGTACATGCTATTCATATGAAATAATGAGGCTGAAGTGCAGGAGAAAAGCTTTACTCTTACTTGCATAAATAATTCAGTAACAAATGTCTCTATGTTGTATATATATATATATATATTTACATGACAGTACTGTTTGCTGCTGGACAATACAGTTGGCACAATAAGACCCAGGTCATGGCAAAGTATTTATAAGCAGGTAATACCGAATCTATGCCAACACTAATGTGTACACTGCAATTATGTTTGTTATAGTGGTACTCTGAAAATCTGGAATTTTTATATTAGCGGTTCAGTGGGCTGCCTGAGAACCTGGAGTAAAGCTTGACAATGACAATGCTAAATTCCCAGTCTTACCTCAGCTGGGGTGTAGCTCCTGGTCTTGTAGGGGGCTTTACATTGTAGTCATCATACTGATTGTGCTGAGAGTGGTCACTGGGTGGAACGCGTGAGCAAGGTTTCTGGATCTTGTGGGTAGTGTTGCTATAGAAATGCTCAGAGGACTGGAGAAAGGCAGGATCCTGAGGAACGGGCGGCTGTCTTGACAGGCGTTGTGAGATAAAGACTGAGGAACTGTGTCATACTCATATTGTGTTCGGAGCTAAGAGTTTCTCTCCTGCATTCCCTTTCTGTTCTCAAGCAGCAGTCTTTGCCTCTACTCCCAGTCCTTCACCCTTTGTTGCTCTATTTCCCTCTCTTTCCTTAATCTTTCCTTCTCCCTCTCTTGTTCTCTAAGTTTCTCTTTCTCCTTGACTCTCTCTTGCTCTCTTTCTTTCTCCTGCTCTCTCTCTCTATCAGGCCTCTCCCTCAATTTTTTCTTGCTCTTGTGGGTACTCATAAACTGTCTTCACAGTGTCCCAGTGAGTTGACGTAGGGCACATCTTGATACGAAAACCTCCTCCGGCCCCAGGTTAGTGGCCATTTCAAGAGGTTCAGGTGAGGATGGATGGGTCGGTTCTACCCGGCTTCTCTAGTCTCTGATTTCGACTTGTCAGGCTTGACAAGTTTGTTACAGACTGACTCAACTTTCTGCTAGTCTCTTCAAAGAACCTCCTGCGGTCTGCAAAGGGAGAGGGATATCACACTCATCTGATCGACCTAAACGACTACTGGAGGGAACCTGTCCTCCCTCTTGTTGATCCCATTTTTCCAGACCACATCTGTCCAGTAGCCTCATTTCTCTTACTCTCACAGGGCTCTGTTTCCCGTTGAAGCTTGTATTATGGTGTCCATCGCTGTGGTGTTGCTGTGGTTTCCCTGCAGGTACTATCTCCTCCACCACATACACACACATTTGTCTGGCATGTTGAGGGATCTGGGTTTGGGTCTGAGATGTCTGGAAGCACCAGCCTGGATCTGGAGTGTTCCACATCTGGGGTTGTATCAATAACTTGTTGAGTCTGTTTGGATATTTGCATGGAGGCCGTGGGAGGATGGTAAGAGGACTTGACAAGGTTTGGGCTCTGGGTTGATGGTACTCTGGAGGAGCTACTGTCTCTCATGTTGAGATCTGCAAACCTCTTCTTCCACAGTCTCCTCACCACATGGGTTTATACTCTTCGGCAGCTGGGCCTTCTTCCTCTGGATCTCATTCTGAGGTTTGTTGCAAAACGATCACTTCTACGACGCGATTTGCTGCTACGGAACTGCCGCTCTGCGACTGCACTTTGTGACGCTGCCATCGTCTACCATCACTTCTCCTCCGTTCTGCATTCAGGTGAGTGTCCACACACATGCCAGCACTACAGACCCAAAGTCCTTCTCACTGGTCTGAGAGTTAGCGGGTGGAGAACCCATGTCTCCATGGGATTTCCAGAGGCATTAATAGGCTGCCCCCAGGGGGGATTCTGTCCAGAATCAAGAGGATCCTCTTCTAACACTGGGATCCTCAAGTTCGGAAGTTGCCACCCGAACCAGGTGTGGAACATCTACTTGTTCCCCACTTGCCCTGGGAAGTATTTGGACTAGTATCACTCAGATAAAGAGGTGACTGTGACCACTGACAAGTGGAGATGCACGATTTAATAACTTTTGTCGCTGGAAAAAATCCATCATACACAGCTGAGAAGCTAGAAGTTTTTCTCAGGTGCACTGTGTCTGTGCATTGCTGACTGGATATTACGTTCTGGTTGGAGTTGTGTATCAAAGTTCTCATCCCTTTTCCTTTGTGACAAGGGACTAAGAGAAGGTGTAGAAACCACCACAGTTTCCGAATAGTTCTCCAAGTGTTTTTTCTCATGGTTTGTTGCCTTGTTATCCACCATCAGAGGGTCTCTTTGAGAGTGAATGTGTAATAAGGTTCAATGGTGCACCCTTTACGTTCTTGCTTATTGTCTTGTGTTCCATTCAAATAAACTTCGCCAGTCAAAACTTTCTGGATTTGGGATTGATCTTCAACCATGCAGACGGGTTACACTGGGGATGCCTACAGGAGCAGACACACAGCGTTTATCTGTTGGTTGGCCTCTAGTAGCCCTAAAACTGTCCTTCCTCATGGGTGGCCGCGGTGGCACACAGTGTTCCTCCTCGCAGCCGTAGGACGACGGTCGTACTTTAGCATTAGTTCTGTCAGACAGTATCTGGAGTGCCCATGCTCGTTCGTCCAGCTGGCTTACATGGCCACTGGAGGCACAATGTTGGCCTCCGTCTGGATACCTGCAGGACGAACCAAAACCCTGGAGAAGATGTCCATAGAGTTGGTATCCTCATGGCTTGACAGGGACAGTGTAATCAGATTGTGTTTGAACGTGGCTGAGAATGAGCTGTACGCGGAGAGTCACGTTTGTTGTTGAAGATGACAGGATCAATGGGAGAGAGCTGAATGTCATAGTAACCCTGGTTGGGAGGATTCTCCAGACTCTCCATACTTACTAATCAACTACTGCTCTCTGTGCTGTAGTGCCTGGAGATATGGCCCCACTGCATGGACAGCTCGCTGCACAACAAAACAGAAGCAAGCCAAGTTAGATGATGTGACAATCACCATAAGGATTTCAAAGTTTGCCTACAAAAAGTACCAAAAAATTTACACTTTTTAATTGCCAGCTTGGAATTTCAATATCAAATTTGCATTGGTTTGTTGTAAAATTCCTGACGCAAAAGCTTCCAGAAAGTCTACAAAGTGTCTCTTGCCACACTTATAATGCAAGATGGAATTGACTTTAAGGAAGTATTTTGAAATCACAATTAGTTTTTATTCTATTCAAATAGAATAAAAAAAACTAAAAAGAACTACATTCAATAATAATAAAAAAACCTAAAAAGAACTAACAACAGTTTAGACCTATTGCAAGTCTCATTTTCCATCAGTTCAAATAAAAAGACACTCAGCATAAATAAACAAACATAAATCTATATATGCTAACTATTTGTGTCTATATAAATTATGTAGGCCTTTTCATTTTGTGTTACAGGTGTTATGATTAGGTTTCACATTTTCAGCGGAAGTCCCCCTGTTGAAGTTGAAAGTTAAATACAGTATTAGACCCTCAGGTCATTGCTATGTTTTGTACTGCAGGGTTTCTTGTGTGTTTTTGGTCACTTTGCTGGTGATCTGTGAAGAATGTCTGAGTCATACATCTGAAAATAGCAGTGGCATCCGGTAAGCCACATGTTGACCATAAAATGTGAGATCACCAGCTTCCTCCCTCCGATTGTTTTTCCTTGTGAAACTTGCTGGAAGCAAATTCTCTAATTCAACAATGAGATCTATCTCTCTCTGCCGTCGTCCGACACACAAAAGATCTGTTAAAGCTATTAGTATAATGTACGTTACACTGAACGCTGCAACACAGAAATGCTAAAAAGAAACAAATCATTATAGAGAGTAAGGTATGTTTACTTAAATACATCATCTTTTTTGACGACTATTATACCAACCTATTGTCACCTCCGGAGTGCCACGGTACACTGACAGGTGTGAAGTGGAGCTGCATAGCCGGGGGGCCATCTGAGGGGTCACCAGTGCCCGTAGTGCAGGGTGCCTCTGACAGCTTCGCCAGGTGCCAAGAGTGGGGACGGATCACTGGCACACAGCGCCTGCTCGAAGAACAGAGACATAACCCGAACAAGAAGTCATAACATCACCCTAATATACCTAAGTACCAGTTAACTGACAAAAAGAAAAACCACATTCAGGAAACCACAGCATTCAAGAGTGAGGAAAAGACCCTTTACTCCAAAGCAGTCAGTGTCAGTCTTGATAAATGTACAGGAATCAAAGGGAAATATGTTTGGATTGTTATTTGGAAGTCTTTCATACCTGCCATCCACTAGAGGCTGAGTTTGGGTTCTTTCTAAGGTATCCACAGTGAAATAACGGCCAATTAAATTTATAAAATAGCAGCATTAATGGAACAGGGGAGGATTCCAGGTTCATCCCATTATTCCCATTGACAGGAGTACAGTATTCCCAAACATTCCAGATGGCCAATACCAATCCTGAGGGAACTTATCATGGTTTTAAAGAGCTTATTAATTAATTAATAATAGTTATTAAAAATATAACAATAAAAAAAAAATAAAAGTGTTTCCATGAGAGGCCAGGTAAGAACAAGCGAGTGAAAAATATCCAAAAAATGCAATATATAGGAAATAAACTTAAGTATTTTAATAAAATAAAACTTTACCACAAAAAAATATATTTTTTCAGGATTCCTTTTCTGAATAGAAAGCTCCAGCAGCATTTTTTGAAATAGAAATATTCTGTAACATTATACGTTTTTACTGTTTACTTGTGTTCAATTTACTGTGTCCCTGCGGAATAAAAGAAATCTTAAAAAATCTTGAATGTGTTGGTATATAATAAATTCAAAACACTTCTAAAACAAAATAGCGATATCTGTATTGACACACCGTTAGCTATTTAATGGCAGTTCTCAGAGTGTGGTTATTGTAAGCAAGCAGAAGAATATTCAGTGTAATACAACAAATTGACACACATTAAAGAGTTTAAAATACAAACATGATATTGCCACACATGACATTTAGTAAAGAGAGGCTAAAAAAAAAATGAAGGACAAACGTCAACACAGAGGCACGTCAGAATCAAAATGTGTCTCGTTCAAAAACCCATGAACAATAAATGCAAATAATATTTCATTACAACCACTTCTGAATTGTCAGGAAATAAAAGATTTCTTAAGACAGCTCAGAACTATCATTATCCCTCAACCAATAAAACTTACAATCTAATCTAAAACATTAAACCTAACACCAAGCTGATCTGAGGCTCCATAAAGTACAGCTATCTAAAGGCAAAACACAGAAACTTCATGTAAAAATTCAGTTTACGGCTGAAATCGGGTCAAACAGAAAACAGAAACCCAGTTTTACCAGACTGAAGCTATAGCTGGGTTGACCCCCACTTAAGGTTTCAGCACAGTACAAAATGTCTTTACTCACAACACTTCAGACAACTCCAGATGTTCTAAAAAGTATAAGAGAAATATTCTGAGATGAACCAATATCCAAGATTGTTTAGCTTCAGGTTCAAGGTGAAGTTCAGGTCTAATCCATCAGTAGACGTTTCGAGTCAAAAGGACAACCCTGAGGTCTGCGTCTGCTGTGAGTGGTCAGTCTTTATCAGGACCCTAAACGGCTTCAAACGCTCCTATGAGTGAAAGCTGGTGGTCATTTAGCTGTGATGAGGCAGCCTGAGGCTCTGACCAGATTCCAAGTCCAGGAAAAAAAAAATTATCAGACAAACACTCCCCTCACTTCCCCTCTCAAACAGAATCTCTCTCTCTCTTTCAATATTTCAAGTCACAACTGAAGACCAAACATTCAGTCCCACTAAACGGCATATTCTCTCACACACACAACCTCCCAACGTTCTCGCTCTAATGACATTAGGAGGAGAGGAAGTGGTGCTCAGATGGAGAGGAAACTAGTTTGGGGGGAGATAAAAGCAGCAAGCCACTGCTAAAATAATACCTAGCATTTTCTCCTATTATTGTTTGAATGGGGGAAAACAATGTGAGGGCCGCTTCCTGTCTCCCTGGGAGAGAGCAGTCACATTTCAGCCAGTAGTGGTGAGAGAGTGAAGGGTGGAGAGAGAGAGAGAGAGAGAGAGAGAGAGTTGAGAGACCGAGAGCGAGAGAGAGCAGAATTGGGGAACAGATTGGTGGAATAAGACTGAATGATTGAAGCGGTGCATTGTATCTGGAGCATGAGGCAAGGTACATGTATTCTTGCTCTTTTCAATAGTGAAGAAAGTACAAACAATGTGTTTTGCGTATTCCAGCAAACTGCCTGAGAGACAGAGAGAATAAAATGAAGTTTAACTCACATCAGCTGTGCTTTTCCTGCTCTAATCAGCAGGGCTGATGAAAGTCAGAATGGGAGGTCAGTCTGATTAACAACTCTCGACCCGGACAATAGAAGAAAAACCCAGGAATCATGTATAGGACAAATTACAATGGCACGCAACCTCCCACCAATGGTGGTTATTCAGTTGAAACTGTTAACCCAGGGTCAATCTGTACAGAGTAGTTTTTTCATGGCAAATTAAAAATTCTGTCATTATTTTTCACCCTTGTGTTTTTTAAGCATGTGGTAAGCGTAAACTTGTACTATTTCCCTTGATTACTCATGATTGCCTTTTTTTCGAGTTTTAAACTTTGAATGGACACAATACAGTGCATGGCGAGCACACAACCTTTTTTATACTAAAGGTCTGTCCACCCGGACCCGTTTTGTCCATCTGTGCAAATGTTGGTATGTTAGCTCCTCACTGGTTGTTTGTTTTTCTCAAAAACATAGCAACAATAATGCTCTCACTATGTGACATTTTTGATAACTTTTCCACAGACATTCCAACATTCCAGCTCACATCGTGGTCACACCCGTACTACAAAATCCCAAGTCACATAGCAATCACTATGTTATGAACGATGTGTAACATAAATAAGTGAACTGAAATATGGAGGGTGTACTGTATATGAGGGGGTGAACTGTGACAAGATAATTGACCACTATAGAAGGCTACACACTCCAAAGTGTGTAATTTTTTCTTCACAAAAGAGAACATACTTTAAGGCCGTATGTGTAGGCAAATTAGGACGCAGCATATCTTTGACACCACAGATTGAGGTTTAGTACTGCACAAGTGTATGGCCATTAAAAGCCATTAAACCAAGGTTAAAGCCTTTAAGTGACCACATTTTCAAAATCATAATTGTTCTGATTATGCTAGGACCTTTAAATTTACCTTAAAATTCTTTATAGTAACTAAGATCGTGATGGATAGCAAAGAAGGGTGTTTAAACCCACAAACTGAATGATATCTCTAGTTATTGTAAGAAACGTTGGTGACATGCATGAGTCAGCAGTTATGCATGCTGTGCTCTGGTTAAAAAAAAAAAAAAAAAACCCTCATCTCTCTGTTAAGTTTTTTCCACCCCCAGACATACAATTAGTCTGTTAGCAGGCCTCTCTGTCTTACTGCATGGGATGACATTGAACTTACCATGTCCATATTTAATATGTATATTCAAGAATTATCACTGATCACGAATATGGTATTTTATAGATTGTAATGCCATAACTAAAACCATATTATTCTCTGTCGTTCCAATTTCTTTGTGCTAACAAAGTATGAAATGTTTTTTTTTTTTCATAGTAGCTGGTTACTACTATGTATTTGTTCCATGTTTCATCCATGTCTATGTCCTAAATCAAATGGACCTTTCACCTCAAAATAACTATTAGCTTGAAGCCTACATTAATTACATGCAACAAGGTTAAATAATAAATAAAATAAAAATAATAAAAAATTAAAATAAAATAAAATAAATAAAATAAAATAAAAAATAAATAAATAAAAATAAAATAAAATTTGTTTGTGAAAATAAAAATAAAATAAAATAAAATAACTAAAAATAAAATAAAATAACGCTTTCAATCCATGCAATCCCCGCATCGTTTGTTTTCTGGTTTGCCCGTTTCCCGGGAAACCCGCTGAGTGGTACGCACAGACTGCAGTCCATGTAATCACCCAGGCTTTTACCAATACGACCACAAAGAAAAAGCCTCAGGCCAGGAAGGGAGCAAGTCATGAGCTGGGCTCTCTAGAACAATAGCTCGTTTGTTGTTTTGGATACTCTTTCACTCTGATTCTAAAGTATTGTTGTAAGGGGAAAGAAAAGAATGCATGTAAAAATGCATCTTGGGCTAAAATGATTATCAGACACATCAAACCCCTTCCTAATCTACTTGGACACGAAAAAAAAACAAACGCAGAGAGATGTGCCAGATTCATGACCCCCACCCATGCCCTTTTAATCACAAGAAACATAAAGTGAGACATGAATAAAGTATGGAAGTCTGTTGAAGCCAGTAATCTTAACAAAATTGCAAACAACAGATGTTACAACAGAATGCCCCTCACACAGTTCACAAGGCTCACAGATTACACCAATGATCAACACCACCGTTTGTTTACATTTTCCCTGGCAACTGAACAGAAGTTAATCTAACTGATGGCCTACATCTTGTCCATTATGTCCAGAGTCCTATCACAAAAAAAAGTTTTACAATGCTGGTAGGAGGGACAAACATTTTTATTGTGTGGCAAACAATAGGCTACTGGCGACTGTTAATAAACAAAAGAAGCCATTTCAATGTGCGACAGTCTGAAAACTAGTAATGCAATCCCAAAGGATAAACCCAACCACAGGGAGAACTGTCTCGGATTGACCACTTGACACATTCCAGCGAAAAAGATCATGGTCTGCTTTGTCCATTACCATTGAATGTAAGACTCACACACCATTTCACTAATTTCTTACTAAATTTTTTTCCAAACCATATTGATGTTTTTGCTGGATATTAATTGTGCATCGCCATTTATCCTATTTAAGGAGGGCATTATATGACAGCAAAGGAGAAAGTGAATCTTTACAACCACTGATAAAATGTATTATATAATGCGGTGATGCCTAATATTCACTTGGGCTTCGGGGGCGGGGTGCTTTTAGTTACTTTTATTAGTATTTCATTTCTTATTTTCTGATTTATTTCGACAAAAAAAAAAAAATTATAATACGCTATGCTATAATATATATGATATATAAGTATATTAGTATTTTAGTATACAGCCAAACGCATATTTAAATCAGTGCAATCCCTAACTATATACTGTTGACTGTACAGAAAATCCTTCTGGTGCACAATTGTCTTAAAACCACAACAAAGAAGGCCTGTAAACTATAAATTCTGTGCATAGAAATTTGCTTCAAAAACATGTTATACACTAACACCACAGTAGGATTGTATTGTTTGATAGTTTTGGAATCTGAAAGGTCTTGAGAGTTTTGTTTCCTAATATGTGGAAAAGTCAGGGGGGGGCGGTCTTGGGAATGTAAGGAACATGCTCCAAAGGTTTTGGCATTGAGAACCTCCTTTGTTCTTTCTTGCTTCCTTAGAGCAGCGGGCAGGATCTTTACCGTAAAGAATTGCTTTTTCTAGAAGCTTCCTGAGTTTGCTGTCTTGGTCCTTCAAACTCCTCCCCCAACGGCTCTCCAAACCACAAGATCGTAAACTCATTAGTAGTGAAGTGCAACTGGCGGTTTCTCCCAGAGAGGACCAGGCAACCTGTGATAAATGAGACCCGAAGTGGCTCTCACCAACTTTATTTCTATCATGAGAGCAGTGGTGGCTTACAGCTTTTAATATCAGCCTTTGGCCGTGTGGCTTCGTACAGTAGATTACAGCCACTGGTGTCCTGTAATGTGAATGGGAAATGGCCTCTAAATCGTTGTCATTTATTAACTTCTCTTTTTTCAATTTAAAACTCTACCAAAATGCCCTGAAGACAAAGAACATGGGTAATGAATCAAAATGTAATGTGTTGTAATGTATCCATTCCTTTCCCCCCCATCCCAATAGGTGTCGACACGGTGGCAGGTTTCAATTGTGAAAAATTCTACCATCAATTTATCAATCTTCACGTTTGTTCCAAGACTTCTCAATGGGACAAACAAAAGAAGATATTTGTGAAAGATTTGTTTTGGCGTTACTGGTCCAAACAAACATTGGACCCCACTGGGTTCATTGTATGGACAAGGAGAAAAGTGTTTCTTCTAAGATCTTAAACTAGATCCCAAATTTAGGGTAATTATTTTTGCAAATAGCTTTGGTACCACTTGCAGCGTCAGAATTACCACAAAGCATTTTTACGAGTGATGCTGTATTTATGGATGATTATAGTGCAATTAGTTTGCTCTGGCAAATGGTGTATAGAACCAATGTGCCAATTACTCAATAAATCCAGACGGATATTTCAAAGCAAGGACCCAGCGACACTTCCCCTCCATCACCTGGCTTTTCTAATAGGGAGACATACCCTTCTTTTAAGTCTGATCATGCGGTGTTTGTGAATCTGAATATCTTTAAGCTACATACTTACAGTGCCAAATTAATGGTCTGGATTTCAAAACTTGATTGTGATGACTAGGGGACCACAAAATACACATTTCAAAACAGTTCTTCCGCCTCTTGACAATGGTTATGTGCTGTAAATAAACATTTCTGTCCACATGGTTCCCAGCCCAGCTCCTAAAAGCTGCCTATTACACAGTCAGGCATGTGTAACAGGCCGGTGGGAGTAGGAAACTAGGAGGAAAACCAAGACATCCAGAACAGAAATTCAGAAGCACACTGTTATCTGTGCCAACAGCTGGGCACCACTCCTCCCCAGGAACAGAGCAATCAGGTTTAGACTAACCTCGATAGACTCAAGTGTATTTTCATACCTTGTAGTATTTAATCACTTAAAGGGTCGGTCATATGATGCCAAGTTCAAATTTTCCTTTCTTTTTTTCTGCGAGTTGTTACAAGCTCTTGAGTAAATAAAGAAGATCTCGTGAAGTTGCAAAGACAAAGTCTCCAAATCCAAAGAGATATTCTTTATAAAAGTTAAGACATCGTCCACGCCCCCCTCAACAAAAAAAAAATCTACGTCACGTATGTGGGAATATTTGCATGACGCCGCCCAGGATGTTCAACGCAAAGACAAAGAAGGCGTACCTTTTATTCTCATTGTAGTATTGTTGTTGACGCCCCCGCCATGGTACGTATAGATTGCTGTTGTGTCTCACTATTTGAAAGCGCAAAACTATTTGGTTTGGCATTCCAAAAATGAGGATGATATCCGCTTCATCATGCCTGGGCAGAGTCGTGGGGCGGAATCCGTGCTGGTCCGAGGAGGAAATACATCAACTTTGCGGTGTGTTTCGTTAGCGAATCGGTGTTCACTGTGGACGAAAGCGGCGTCCAGCCCGGGGTCGTCAGCATCGTGGTTGCTGCAATGACCCAGGTACGCTACTCGTAGAATCCGCACGCCGCACCGTTCTAACCCACCCTCTGCTCACTCTATGCCTCCAGCCTCTGCTCACTCAAGGCCACAGTGTGTGACGATGTGATTTGTTGACTAGAAACGAAACTACTTTTGTTTTGGCTTCCCGTCCAAAAGAAAACACAGACTACAAATCATGCTTCTATATTAACGCTTTATAATCGCGTTTTATGTTTTTGATCCTTGCGCCTCGGTTTCCTCCCCGGACAATGGCTCTTCACAGTATGTTAAGAGGCGTACCATTTTCCATCACACGCTTTGAGGCAATTCGGCTAATCAAATAACATGCCTGGATATAGTGGGCCAATCACAGCACACTCTCGCTTTTCAGAGAGTTGCTCAGGAAAAATCAACACGTTTTTAGAAGGCTTATAAGTATAGAGGAGAAACAATGTGTTTTTTTTTTTACCTTAAACCGTATAAACATCGCTTCATTACACCAAATACACAAAATATCATGTTATTTTGCAGGCATATGTGGTCTCTTTAAAGAGTCCATAAAGAACTCAAAAAGGTGGCATACAACACTGAACGTCCAAATAAATATCACAAAGAATCTTAACAAATTCTCTCAAGAATCCATAAAAGAGCTAAAGTGTCGTTCCTGCTCAAAATTATAGAGATTCTAAAATAATGTCACAATATACAAAGGAAGAAAACACCATGAAATAATATCATTTTTTTTAAGAACTTGTACCATCACAGTCTAAATCCTCTAAAGAACAATTGGTATTAAATCTGACTTCAACTTAATGCTAAAACAATGAAATTAAACTGACACTCTACTTGGAGGAATTTTTTTTAATTGAAGTAATACTGGTTAGGAAGGAGGAACTTGAAATATTGCCTGTACAGGCAATAGTCAAAAAGGAGAACTACCTGTAGCAAAGAATATAAAGGTTTTAGCATTTAAGAAGAGGTGGACGCTAGAATCAGATATTCCATCCTACAAAAAACCCAATTTGAAATAAATTTGATGGAACTGATTAGGAGATTTGGTATTGAAACACAAACATGGCCACAGACAGGTATTAAAATGATTCCCATTTTGAAAAGTAACTGAAGAGTCAAGATTCCTTGCCTTAAATGGAGGGTGAAATGAGCCTGGCAAGGATGTATGTGACCTGGACAGGCCTGCAAAGAGTACACACAAACACAATGACATAAAACCACCATAGTCCCACTGATCATCATGGCTAAACCAGCTAAGAACTTTTTCAATAAAGACCACAGAAATCATGAACCCTTCACCTTTATGTTGCAAAAGGGTAAATTTTTGCTTTTTTAAGGTTAGGTGAGAACCTGCATCAGAAAAGTCGATGTTGTTTCAATGCAGCCTGAAGGAATACAGATACCTGATTTCAAATATGGAGCTTGGTGGAATTGGTACTCTGGGTTTTAATTTGACAATAGCTCTGCTCACAGTGAATGATTTGTCAAGGCAGGAATAAATATATCAACAGTTAACATTAGCTTTACAAAACAGGGCAAAAGCATAGTATATGATAGTTCATCTCACATGAAATGAAGTCAACTTGAATGTCGAAGGTAATAACCTTAAAGTCTGAATAACATGTACAAAGAATATAAAACCATAGCAAATATACAATAGTCACACAGGCGGAGGAATAAGGCCTGAAGACTGCAGCGCGTTCAGTGAGGTATTGGACACTAATATCAAAGAGCTGAATACAAGCAACAAACGACAAAAGAATTTTTTCCGATCTCTACCACTCTCCTCACTCCTGAATCCCTCTGATTCTGTGAAGATAGCTTTCTGCAGAGCTAGTGTTTGATGGCTATCCTAAAACTCTGAAGTTGAAAAGTTCAGGATTTTCTCTTTGGACTAAAAGCATTTGAACAGCCTGAGACTGTATCTCCAAAATCCTATACCTTAAGCTGGCACTCAAGTAGAGTATGTTTTGTGAAAATCTTGAGAATTTGTGTGTTTTGAGAAACCTTTGAGTGAAGGTTGGGCAAAATAAATAGCATATTAAATCAGTTTATTTACTCACAGATAACATAAATACAGAACATGGCTTAGCTAGAGGATGTTGAGAGAATGAGAATGAGGGGAAGCTATAAAATGAATAAAATAGTTAATGTTTATTAACCTGAGATATTTATGGAATTGAGGGGTTTTACTGAGAAAAGTTATAGAGCATGGAATAGTTAAATAATGGTACATAATAAGGTTATAGAATGTTAAGAGGTTTTTTAAAATGATAAACTCTTGAGAGAAAATAGAATGAGATTATACAGATGGCAAAATTTTGAGAGGGCTACAGAATGATTAGGAAAAAAATAATGAGATAAGGGAATGAGAAATATTTAATGAGGAAAAATTAAGTTATTAAAAAAGGTTTAGAATATTGAAGGAGAATATTGAGCAGGAAGAAGGGAGGAGAGAGGAAATGATGGAAACAGGGGAGGCATGTGGGAGGCACTGAAGTGTCTGCGAGCATGGAGAGGCCTTTAACATATTGAATGCTGACTCCAGCTTGACTGTATCGTCTAGTCTGAAATTTTGAGGAATAACACATGAAGCCACACTCTGGCATAGTGAAGCAATAGCAAACATTTATTCTGGAACTTGTATGTAAATCAGAATTTTTCAAATGTTAGAGTGGGGGTATAAGCAGGACACCATTCAATTCTCTTAATATTAGTGAGGGTGAATTATTCCACATGATTGCTTTTAGCCATCCAGATGCCTTGTAAGGAAACTGGTAATAGAATAGAGTTGCAGAAGGAAGGGCCAATACACAGAAATTTTGTTCATAGAGATCTTTGGGCTGAAACTCTCTTGACAGCCAGAGCTCTGGTCAGCTCCTGTCTGCCAGGCTAAAATGAAAGAGCCAGACTAAGGAAAAATCCTAGGCAATAGGATGAATTAATCACTGTGTAGATGCTCTCCTCAGTGAGGCATGCTGCATATCACTGGGCATTATGTCATCTGATGTGATGTTTATGGGGAAATCTAGAAGAGTTTTTCAGAATATGAGGTGCTGATCTGCATTTTAGTGAGAATGCTGGCTGCATTTTATGAGCCATGGGCTTGTTATCTGCAGCTCAATAATAGGTGGGATGCAGGTATGGAAGGAAGGCACTTTGCAGATTTAGGTTATGACTGAACAACTATGTAGATTCACAGAGCTCAGAACTGAATTGTTCAAAAATCTGTATAGGGGAAATCTTTTTTCTGCCCCTAATATCCGTTGGCAATAAAAAGTTGCGGAGTATCTTTTAATCTCCTCTTTCTGAGAACCAAGCACGCGAAATCACGGATCTGCCTGCTTAGTTGTCAAACAGGCTTGTTAGCACTTCTTATATTCTTGTCTCAACCATTTCTTTTTTTTCGAATCTGGGAACAGAATGGGTTTGTAATAGTGCATGTTTGCTAATAGGACCGCTCAGATTGGCAATAAATACAAAAAGAATAAATGGCATGCCGCAATGGACATTGCAGCATGTATAACCAGTAAAAATGGGCTACTATTTTCAAGAATTCATGTATGTCTGTGTGTAAGCGCATAGGAATTTAGAGAAAGCAGGCTTTGAGGAAGACCCAAAAGTTAGATTCCATTTGTTTCACTTAATCAGTACAGTTGCTATGTATGAAACCCCCAGAAAGTTATGGCACTATGAGATGGATCAAATGGAATCAGGCAGGCACTTCTGGTTCTGCCAGAAATCTGCATTCAAAACCAGGCAGTGCTGGAGTCTGTGGAGTAGAATCTTTGCCCTCTGTACAAGATTCTTACAGTTGCGTGGATTCCTGTAAATGGGATTTTACTCTGCAAAGGGTGTGAAACAGCTGTAAATGTAGCTGCTTTAGAGTCTGTGGCATGTGTGGCAACAGCTATTCTGGTACTATCCCGGGACGTGACGATACGCAGAGGGGCCATATGTCTTGTTTAGCGAGGGTTGTCTTCAATGAGCCGAAAACAGCCCATGTTACTCCTCTCCTCATCAGGTTACACTGGCTACCAGTAGCCGCCTCGCATCAAGTACGTGTTCTGTACTACACTAACTGAGACTTGTCATAGCACTTGTATACCGTTGTTGTTCTCGTTGATCTGATTGTTTCTACTGTTCTCATTTGTAAGTCGCTTTGGATAAAAGCGTCTGCTAAATGATTAAATGTAAATGTAAATGTAAAGCTTTCAAATTGAAGGCACATTTCTCTTTTTAGCGGCTACTGTTATGGTGCGAACTAGGGTACTGAAACTATAGGTTAATACATTAACTGGATACATAAAATGGATCATTATGAAATCTAATTTATTTTAAAATAGTTAGATAAAAGTGGATAAAGTTGGATAAAATTTCTGCCAAATGCATACATGTAAAACTAAATAAAAAATCATCAAAGCTTACTGTATAAATCACAAAGACTGTGTTAAATATGTTTATACTGTATTTTTTGATGAGTTTTTAGAAACGTGATGTAAAATCTGGCAATTTTTTTCTTTATTTTGCAGCAGAACCAGTAAACATACTCAAGAGTAAAAAAACAAACACATTTGGATACACATGCGATCATTTTGCTACAAGTGAGCCCCTGTGTTTCAACAATGAAACCAAATCTTTCTGAAGCATGTTCACACACTTTACCATTTTGTAAGACTCATCCAATGCCAACTGCCGCCTGCATTGTAGAGTAAACATATGCACATGTTGTGTGTGAATGTGCGTATGTGGTGAGCATTGCAGGAATATTTTTGTGTGGTTTTTGAGGAGATCTAAGACAGAACGTGTCCAGAGGGGCATAAAGGAAATATTCATGCGGCTGGAATACAATGCTCGGTGGGGGACAGTGAGTGACGGGATGTGAGTTCATACTTTACAAAATATTCAGATTTTGTCTCATAAGCAGGTCCAGACAGGGTCTGGAGACATTTTTGCATTTTCTGTGCTGATCGTGGGAGAAAATCTGCAGAAATCTTTGAAATGAATTTAGACAGGATAAAATGTTTAAACAGACCTGACAATACCCAGTAGCTGAATACAAAATCAAATCATATTTAATAACCCGAACACGTAAGAAAAACGTTGTCCATGATGGACATTCTTATTCTGTGATGACCTACAAAGTTCAGCAAATCAACTCTCCACTTGTCAACTCAAGTGAACTGAAAGAGCAAATACTTCTAAGAGACCAGAGATGTTTTAGGACACAAAAGGAAACAGAAAAGAAGAGAAAGACAAGACAGTCGAGTGGTGGGAGATACTGGGGGGATATAATATAAATTATATTTGTGGGGATGTTTTAGTTTTGGGACTATAATAATTGGGAAATTTACATTTTATTTTTATTTTTTGGCTGGTTTAGGTCTGTCATGGATAAATATGACACTAAAACCGCCAGTAGGTGGCAGCAAGTCTGTGTCTCAATGAGTGATTATTTGAATCATTCAAACAATTCATTTAAAATAGCCAATTCATCACACTCAAGCACCAATATTTGGGAAAACGGCAGTCTTGCTTGTGTAATATTACTTATATCACACATACCTCAAAAATACATACAGTATACAGAAAACCCACACGGATATATTTTTGCTTTCATAACTTGAATTACAAGGGCACTGTAACTTTATTTTAATCATCACGCTGTGAATTCTTTTGGACTCTCAAGACTTGTTTTTGTTTGCTTTTCGCATATACTCATACATACTCGATGTCAGCTTGCACATTGTTAAAACAACAATTAAGATATAATGCATCCCTATGAAGACTAAATGAAGACTAAAAAAGCTTCACAGATTTCTGCATGACTGGATGAGTCTTTGAGGGACTCAAAACGGGAGCTCCAGATAAGATCTCATAAATAAGTTGAAGCAAATGTCTTTTGGATAACTTTTGATTCCACTTTAGAATATTCTCAGGTTGAACCCTCCTGGGAAGAAAAGAAATGATTGGTGCAATAATAGGGCCTTTCGCACCGCAGGAACCTTTTCATAGAACTAATTGTGGAACTACCCACTTTTGGGCGTTTTAGTACCTGACTGCCTTTTTCGAGAACCAAATTAGCTCCTACTCCGGAGCAGGGTCTAACCAGCACAACTGGTACTACCAGCTGTGTAACAAACTGTAAACATTGTGTCAACTTATTTGGCAAATATGATGAACAGCGATAAATATACAGACGCTGAAGTGCAGGCACTTGTAGCAAATGTAACACTGTCAGTTGTCGTTAGAGATTCTTAGTCCTCCTTTCCATTCTTTCAATCGCTTTATGAATACGTAGACATTCCATGTTCATTATTGTGAAACCCGCGAGACAACAAAAACACAGCTCCGTTCACAGCGTCCTCCATCCTCCTGTTGTTAATATTGTTCTTCTTTGTTAACGCTGTTGAAAGCCGCGCACAAATGACATGGCTGTCGATCGCCTTTTGTCATGTCCTAGTACACACTCTCGGTGCGAATGCAACCCTTTAAATGGTACTGGTAAACAGTTCGCGCAAAATCGTCCCAGTACTTTAGTACTGTACATTTAGTTCTGGAACTAAAGCGGTGCGAAAGGCCCTTATATCTCTCAGAGATGCTGACTGAATGACTGTCTAGTTCTTCAGTGAATGAGGCTTGCAGTCTTTCTCCTGTATTCTGGTGGTTTTTAAGATGCAAAATACCTGGTTATATGTAATGGAAACATTATTCAGATGTATGGTCACAATTACAGCCTCGCTGAGGACATTGCTCTTTCTCGCTTCTTCTCTCCTTCCCATCTGCTCAAAACAGACTGTTTCCATGGGATACTATAATCAGCGTGCTCAAGTCCTTCAGCCTGGACCACAGGGGCCTCATCTCAATTCTGCGAGGCTGCATTTGTTTGTTTGTACATGCAACACAGATGACACTTGTTGAATAACTCTTTTACCACTTAGTTTTCAACAAACTGGATTTGTGTACCATCTCAGATACCTGAATTTGTGCTGTAAATCCAATAAACCTTCTCTGCGAGTCTAAATGAAACTGGTGTACAGTATGTTCTCCAGGTGCATTGGTGCAGGAGAGAAGTGATGTACCTTTCATTAGTTCACTAAGCTCAAAACAAACACAGTCTTTTTCCACCCTAATATCCAATCTGCTGCACATACTCCATTGGAAAAAGCCCGGTAACCCTCATAGCAGGTATGTTTTATGGCAGGATATGTAACATTGTTGCACAAAGAGAACAAATTCGCATAGTTGGCAGGCATACCCGAGTACCCCCTTGGCAATAAAACAAACTCACATGCACCGTCTTACCTCATAAGCTGCCAAAGCACTCAGAACTCCCTGCGAGGAAGACCGGGCAACCAAAATAAAATGAGAGGGAAGTTGAAAGAGTGTTCACCTGCTGTCCTCCACTAAATTTTTTTTAACAAGTACCTGGGGCCATGATGTAATGGCACTGCATCTGTGCACGTTCACTCTCAGATCTCATTGGATTATTTAGAAGAACTTTTGTTAAACTGTTGGCGTCAGCTGGTGCACACCACATAGACCTCACTCTAACTCTATTCCTCGCTCTCTCTCTCTCTCTCTCTCTCTTTCCTTCCTGTATGCCCACCCAGTAGTCTCATTCTCCCACTCTTTCTTTCCTTCCCTTGAAGTCATGTTCTCCTTCAAGGCTTGATAAAAATAACCGCAACCACACCTATGTTCCATCAGACCTGTGCATGTGTTTGTGTGTGTGCACGAGTGCTTGTTTGGCTTGGGCATGGGCACGACTCGCTCCCTGGTGATCCTGAAATAAAGTTCACAAAGGGACCTTTATATATGGTTGAACAGTCCTACATGACAAATCCCTTTTTCGTCTCCCCATTCCTTTAATCTCCCTCCGGAGCAACCACTGCTTACATGCCATGCGAAGAATAAGAATTTCCGTACCCATTCTTCAAACATGACCTGGTGGAAAATACTGTCGAGGAGGTGAATGTTAGGGGAACTTTCTGCCTGAGACTTTTGTGTTTATAAAAACACCCGAGATGAGTAGTGAGGGCAGAGACTACAGCAAACAAACGGCACCACTGTGACTACTTCCAGTCACTCCTTTTCGAGATAAAATATGGTCTGAGTTTAAGCTAGAGGAGGCAAGAAACACCTTAAATTACAAGAGGCTTGACTTGAAAATTATAAGTCCCATGATGTGAATAGTTTTAATACAATAACGGCTTTGAGTGGCCATTCCTAGTTATGCTGTCAGTGTACCGAAAAAATGCATTTGCACTCCCATGCTCAGAGACCACAGGAGGGAGGGGTGCATGTTTTTTGTGTGATGAAGAAAAAATAGTCTTCACCTCTCCCTGTACAATATGATTGCTAAATTCATCACAAATGTGAGTTGACCCAGCACTCCACACTGCATACAATCCAGTATTAAACAGGTAAACACCCAAAAAAGATCTCTCTAGTCCTGTGTTATTACTGTTATTTTTTTCTTTAGCAAATGTATTACATTAATTTCCAGAATAAAAAAATAAATATATATTTTCCCCACTATCATACAGAATTCCACTGCTGGCCATTTATTTTTTATATATATTAACTTGTATAATGCATGCAACAACAAAAACAACAACATTCTCATACAACAGACTCGGTGCTACATTATTTTTGGTTACACTGGTAAACAAAGCAAAAGGTTTACCTGAGTCAACAACACATCAGGGATCACATCAGTTCTCATATTCTCATCACGTTAATCAGAGTATGAGCATGAAAACCAATCTGCAACAAGTAGAGAGTCTATATGGTGCGAGGGCCTCTTCAGCAGTGAAGAATGGCCTCCCTGTCTCCCAGTCCCAGCATCGGCCCTGGCAGCATGAGGTCACTCCCTCTATCGCTCTATAAATAACAGGGCGTCGCTTTTTGGCAGTCTGGCTCACTGCCCGCCATTGTGCCACAGCTGGGCAGAAGAATCGTCCGTCTGAACTGCCTAGAGGCCAGAAGGCTCTTACCAAGCATCGCCAATCCCACAACAAGCAAAGGAACATGGGGAACACCAGGAACATAGTTGCCCATTTTAGAGCAAGCAGTTGTATACTGGCTACAAAAAGAGAGAGAGTGAGTATAAGAGAGAGATATTAGAGTGCAGTACAGACATATCAAGCTGTATTTTATGACATTATGTTCCATAAAAGTGGAATAAGTAATTCACGTTGATTGACACTAATCTGGGAGGGTTCAGCCTTTGAATAAACTCATTTGTAACAGAACCTGCCATAACATTTATCACAAGACCTACAATATATGTTTGGGCTTGCCATTTTTCAGCAATAATTTACAAATTTTTCCAGTGGGACCTTTAGAGGAGGAGGGTTGTCCAAGAACACTACTTTAAAACAAGTGCTGCTTTATCAATGCTGTAATGGTTTCCTCAGTCAGAAAACCACGAACAGAGAGCAGCCAGAGGTACGCCGCCCACAAACAGCCCCAGAGTATAAGGCTGACCTGCGTCTATATGACAGTGAGACTTTGTACTATATATCCTGTGCCAAAATATGACATACATTATATTATATAGTATATACGCCTCTAACTCTAGTTCTAACAGCTGATTTGAAACAATGAAGAGTCTCTGAACCCCCGGGGAAAGGATGCGCTGACTTGAAATGTGGCCATGGATAAAAGAAAGAAAGGTGTAAGATAATGGGGAAGTGTGTGAGACGAAGACATCCTAGGCAGATCTAGGAAGTGTGGGGAACATGGGTTTTGGCTCTCTTTTACTCTACCCTTATCCTGATGGAAAAAACAACAGACATAACAGCAACTGGAGAGTTGAAAAGAAGTCACATGTATGTGTGGGAATGCATAAGCACCAAAAGAAAAAAAAAATCCACTGAGGAGGACAGAGAAGGGTCTATATTCATACTAAAGTTTTGGAATAAACACTTATCCTGAGCTATTATAGCATGAAGGAAAAAATAAGACCTCAGGAAAACTAAAAACATGCCATGTATTTAGCATTAGGCTCATTTTCTAGCATGAAGCTTAATAATGTTCCCATCTAGCTCACGACATAGCAATTTGTTCCCCTACAAGTGTTTATATATATTCAATGTGAAAATTGATACTAAATGCCAAAATCTAGGGGGAATGCAAATTAGTCCATTAAAAAAACACAAACATACCCTGACGCACATACAGTATATATACACACACGCAGACCGCTATCCCAGGCTTTACTTTCATTCCACAGCAATCAAAAGCAGAGTCAGTGGGTCACTCTGCAAACTCCATAGAGCCCAGAATCCGCCAGTGGCCTCCAAAAGACGAGGCCTAACAGCTGCCATTCCCACCCAAATCCTCTTCAGGAAACTTCCCTTCTCATTCCTGGAATCTTAAAGGATTTTGCCTTGTTGGTGTGTTTCCTCGTGCCATCAGAAGACTTTTCATACATGATGGTATACTGATGTGCTTTACAAAGGCAGAATATTAAAAAAGATGAACTAAAAAGGGTATGTTCCATGGCACAAAGAATAAAAAAATCTCATACAGTACATTAAAGGTGATTCATACTTTTTACAATATTTCACTATAAAAGGATTCATTTAGTCTTGTTAAATATAACCATTTCCCCATAAAATTAAAAGGTAGTTCATTGTTTTTACTTATAAAAACACATTTTATATTTATAAATATTTTATAGTAAAATTATGTATGTGTGTGCGTGTGTGTGTATATATACACCCACACATATACAGTATATATTTTTTACATTTTGCGTATAAAATGTAAAAACATGTCATTTGTGTTACAATTACGAAAAACTTTTTACAGTGCATAATGTGTTAAGTGGTAGTGTGGTAAAAACTTGTGAAAGACCAGTAACAACTAGTCTAATAAAACAACTGATATTTGGAGATAACAATAGACAGTTTGAAAATTAAAATTCCTCATTGTGAGTAGGTTTTTTTTCCAGATTATTTTTGTGAATTTTTACTGAATATTCTGTAAAACAATTTAAACAATTTTAATGTATGTCTCATTTGCCATTATTAACTTTTTTTTTTTTTTTTTGACAACTTTTTAGTTCATTTTGCTGAGCATCAGCTTTGACTTACATAGTACCTTCTCATTAATGGTGGCATGTGAGTCACACAACAGGGACTGATGAGCAGTTGTATTCAAAGATCTGTAAGCTGGTGGTCAGTGAATGCATTCAAGCACCCAGGCTTGCATGCAGTCTTATGCTGCTCATAAAAGAGAGAAGAATGAGGTTGCGAGCCTTGAGTAACCCCCTCCTCTGCAGCACAGCCTTTGTCTACTGTTGGACAAGGATCTAAGCCTCCATTTTACAACACAACCCAACTGACTGGCTGACTGACAGATGTATTATCCCCACTTAAGTTCCCTTTATCTATTCCCACACAAACACAAACCTGGTTTATCTGAAGCTAAGAAAACACCACAGCGTTACAGCAAAGCAGAAACAAAGCTCCCCCGCTAAGAACAAAGTGCTTATCAGAATGTTTTCCTTCAGTATCTGAGGTCACCGGTGCAGGCTGGGACACCTCTGTCCTTCAGCTGCCCTAATCTCATACACAGGGAGGAGATGGGAGTGAAGGATCTGAACCACAGGAAGGGAGATTCTGCTCTAAGTAAGAGTTAAAACCTTGGGAACACAGGCGAACCTGGTAAAGTGACATACTTGGATGCATTCAAGGTCAGAGTGGGTGAGAAGATCGCTGCTGGCTTTTAGCTCCTTCATTTATGAGGAAGGACAGAAGAGCGGGGGAGGAGAGAGAAAGAGAGAGAGGCCGAGAGAGAAAAGGTGGGTAAGACAGCGTGAGTGAGAGGGTGACAAAGGCTTCATTCAAGGCTCAGGCTGGGGGAAAATGAGAGAGCACTACCTCAGTGTGCTGAGCTACGGCTGCGGCCCGACTGAGTCTAAAGTTCCATTGTGCTCCAAGACTTTTAAAGGTGTGACACACAGCCATGGGTCACCACTGCAACTGAATCAACAGCCAATGACTCATATTCACAGGAGAAGCATTGGTGAACGCAGCCACAGGAACAAATTAGATACAAAAGAAATATAGTGGCCAGCAAATATCAATTAAGCAGAAGTGCAAATAAATACAAGTCAAAGGAAATACACCAAGAATCATTTAGTCTGTCACACAGTGTGTGATTTAGTGCGTGTTTTGTTTCAAGGAGACTCATGAGGAAGAAATGCCTTTCTGTGGAGAAACATTTTATCACATTCCTCAATTTGTTTACTTTTTACAGTCTTAACCACCACTGCTGTTTGTGTGGACTTCCTTCTCAAACCATTAAACTAGCCAAAAAGGAGTGAGGGACATGGCCTGATGATTGAAATAAGACTAAAACAACACTTAATCTGGAAGACAAAACACAAACTAAATGTTAAATGTTCACAGAACAGCACTGCAAAGATCAAATGACCCTGGGTGCATGATTACGATTACAGCGGTCAAATTAAAAATGTCCCATCTGAACAAACTGCACACCTAGCATGTGAATCACTACACTTAAGAGTTTCCAAGAAGCAGCTTAAAGGAATAGTTCTTCCAAAAATGGAAAAATCTGAAAAAAAAAAAAACATTTAGTCACCCTAAAGAAATTTGAGAGCTTTCTCATAGTTCATGTACATTCAAAAATGGCACATTGCAATAAGTTCTGAGATAAGAACCAGTGCACAGCATGTCTGCAATCACCATGTTTGAATGTATGAGGGATGTAACAATTCACTCAACTCACGATTTGATTCGATTCTATTCACGATTTTGATTTAACAATTCTATTTTGTTATGATTGTTTCTAACATAATGAGACTGAAGTCATTATACAGTAAATGAAAAGGTGTTGTTTTATTAAGCTATTGCTGCACGTTTCTTTGTGAAATTGAAATATAACAAAACTGGAATTGGAATTTAAAACAAATGCCAAATCAAACAAGTTACACAAATAAAAGAAATCTCTTAATATGAAAAAACTTTGTCTTAGAGGCAACCACTGGATTTTAATCATGGTCCAGACAAAGATTCAGCATGAGTAGTTTTTAATCTAAATTAGACTGTTTAATTTTGAATTTTGAATGTTCTGACTTTAGTTTTGTGAAACTATACTACATAAAACATATCTGAATGAAACAGCAGATGAGCAGATTCACTCTCTGACAGCAGGTGGCGCTGATGAACAGCAATGACAGTGTTTCCTGGGTTACCGCTGTAAACACAGCAGCACTGCTTATGAACACTACTTTAATATGCATTGTTCAGAGGCAAGATGAAAAGAAAATACCACGTAAACTTTTCTAAAGACAGGCAGTTCCCTTCAGAGATAGATTCATATAAACTCCTACTCCAATTGTATCGCGATTTGTTCCGCATCTCAACCGATTTGAATAGTCACATATTTGAATCGATTTTCGACCGGCTCGCGGTTAATCATTACATCCTTAATATAAACCAAATACAACAATAGTGAAGAAAATTTAATACAGGACAATTTAAATTTAAAAGCTATCATATGGCTTCAGGAGACTTGGAATAAGGGAACAAGCTTTTATGGTGCTTTTTGGATGTTTCTGGAGTTCACCAAACCTCAGTCCCCATTCACTTTCATTGTACATAAAAAAAAAAAAAAAAGTATTGTTATTGTGAACTAAAACTAAAACAATTAAACATTTTTGGTAACTGCAGGAAATCTCAAATAATACACAATATAAATATTACACAAAAAGAACTTGGACTTAAGTAAACTTAACAGCTGTCTCGGCAACAACCTGAAATGACTAAAAAGTAAACATAAAAACTAAATATTATGACTAAATAAGAAAAAATAATTACAATGACAAAAGCACGTATCAAAATTACTAAAACAAACTAAAATTCAAAAATAAAAGCTAATTCAAGGTCATTATAAACACTATAATAGTACATAAATAGGCTTAACACTTAAATAAAACTGAATATTACTTCATAAAATTATTTTCATTTTTAGGTGAACTATACCTTTAAAACGGTCATAGTTTTAAAATGTCTATGAGAAGTGTTTCCAAAACTTCTGAAGAAAATTATGCAAACATAAAGCAGAAACCTACTATAATCACAGGGGCCAACTATCTGAACACAGAAAGCTCTGAGATTATATTACCAGGCACATGAGCACACATATCAAAACCTAATAAGACCACATTAACTGCCATTCATATTGGAAAGCCAACACTCACCCAAAGTCAGTATTAACACATCACTAATTACATACATGACACTCAAAAACCTGCCTTTATTGTTGAGTTACTTGATCACATTCTTTACTCAGTACATCTTATTCGAACACACTTAAATACCCATCCTTTAGATGAACATATATCACCACTGGTGGACATTTCCACAAACATCCCAAAGCGATCAATCATGCTTTAGACGTGCACTGGGAAATCCTCCACCTTTTGATGCGTGTCCAGAAACAGCAGTGTGTGCGCTCTCATAACAAGATCTCTCTCCTCAGAGGTGAGAAGCCATTTTTGAAGTGCAGCCAAGAAGAAGCCTCCTGACGGGCAGATATTGTCTTTGTTTTAGCAAAGTTCAACACGAGGCAAATTAAAGGAACATCAAACCACTTCCCAGCGCACTTGGCAATAAATGACTTTGGCTAGCTGGGTTGTTATTGGAGCGATTGATGTGTGCGTGAATGCAAATACTAGAGGTACGATCTGTAATCCGAACACGTACAAATCTGGAAGTTTGACATGCCTGACATCACCCTATCGCACTCTATTATGGCCTGAATTGCAAATGTTGAGTGTATAGCAGGCCTTGTTTCCGAAAAAGACAACGGTGGATGTCAGAGTCAGCAACCTTTGGAGTTTGGACCGAAGTTAACTTGGATTGATCCATCACTGTCATAGCAGACACAAGAGGAGGGGCATCATGATGGCTAAATTAAGACCTGTCATCCTTCAGGTTCCTGCCATTTATGAATAGGGCCATAGTGAGTCTTTTGAGGTCATAATGTGGGTGAAGTGACCTTGTCCCCTCAGCTAACCTCCTCCACACACACGGATCCCCCTCCCCCAGACTCACCTCCCTGGGAGCAAAGGGACTTTGGAGTGGTTTTGATGGCTGGTTGAACCCAAATGTTGGATACGAGGTTGGCCGACAAGCTTTTGGTGGAAGAGTTTGATGTGGTCAGGTCTCCTGCAGAACCCAGATGAAATTTGAACTGACTCCCTGATTATCATTTACCATGTGTCTTCACAGAAGATCCTGAAGACCACAAACTTGCATTTCATCAGACTGAGGTTAAACGGTAGGTTTGTAATTATACCAAATTAGCAAAGACATAATCATCTCCAATCTCCACGCAGGTCAGCAATCAGTGAGAATTTTGCACAGTCAAATCTCAAAAATCTTATGATTAACATCTTACACAAAGAATGGAATTTTTAGGCATGCACTGATATTGCATTAAGATGATATTTAAATTAATATTATGATCGCTAACCAATAAAAGTTGATATTAAAATGATATGCAACTTTGTTTAAATAAAATGAAAACATTCAAATTAATTACAATATAACACTAAAAACTTAAAGCAACCATTCTAATGTTTAATGTGAATTTAGGCATCAAACGGTATTAAAAAATGTATATTCACATTGAGATTTACCAAAGATTACATTTAACAGTGTTATAATATTATTAGTTTGGTTTGATTAGACTAACTTTATATGAGTGATCGTTAGATGACGATAATGCTTGAATAAATTAAATAAATAGGGTAAAATAGCAAAAATAGGATAAATGAACATACACTATTATAGCTGGTATAAATGCAATATCGAAGATACCTTTAAATTTAGAAAAACAAATTGTCTGATAACCTTTCCACATCAAACGTCTGATAACAAATATATTGTGCATCCCTAATATTTTGCTACTTATTTTACATGATTACTTTAGAGAATATTACAACAACCATTTAGAGTGAATTTACATTTAAAACAAACTCAATTATTTGCATTCAACCAAAATTCAAAAGAGTAAAGAATATAGCATTTATTATACAATTCCAATATTATCATATCTTGATTAGACATCATTATAACCTCATATCTCCCTACTTCACTACAACCTTTTCTATTCCGTTTAACCATTCACTCAGAGAACAAACACACAACTAACACACATGCCTCACTGATTAGAAGTCCTGTCACTCCCAGCACTGTTAAGAGACCATGTGGAAACACTGGTGAGTGTTTGTGGTGGAGGGGCTCAGGCAATAAGACCCCAATATCTCTCCCACCATCAAAGCCTTGCTGCCCAAGGCAAAGGCAACGGGAGCCAAGCTCACATTCCTGTCACATATCAGATCCTTCCCACACACATAACCAGCTGTGGACTTCACCACAATCAACACATCGTTCAAAACAAACAGCCTTTTATCAAATAATCGAAGAAACAATTTATTTACTCTATTAAATCCAATTGCAATAACAGTGAAAAAAGAAAGCATTACCTCTTAGGACTGATGAGCTCCACACAGCAGTCCAAAACTGATATGATTTAACTATGGGAAGCTATCCAGAAGCAGAAGTATGCTGTTACTGAATAACAGAATTGGGGAAGTAATCCCATTTTAAAGAAAAGGATGATATAAATGGAAGTAGAAGTGGAAAAATGGCTTCAAATAGAGAGCAACAGTTCTGGTTCTGGAAGTAAATTCCATCAATTTTCGCCATAGAGCAATGGCTTTTTAGAAATAACTGTATAAACATTTCTACACAGTCCTACCATGACCTCTGAGGTCGTTAACAGCATATGCTTCCGTAGATGCAACAATAAGTTTTCATTTTTAAATATTTCCAGGAAAATATCACTACTCCTTACTTTTTGCAACTACATTTAAAATGATTGTATATTATACTTGTGGTCAGTTTATTTTTTACAATTATTTATTTTGTTTCTAATGTGATTACACCAAATGAGTAGTTAATTCCTCAAAAGAAATTGGCTATGAATCAAAGTTTATGCTGTGATTCATCTCTGAGCTGTTTGGTTTAGTGCATGGTTTAAAATTGATATGCCTACGGAGAGAATAAATGGAAAATAATACTTCCGAAAGTAAAGCGGTTTTAAAAAAAACAAGCGGTCAGTGTTCTGCTCTACTGTAAGTTTAAACTGTCAGCAAACTTAAAACATTGACATTTTGCCCCAGTCAAACGTTTCCATCTCTCTGTTCAAAATCTTCTTTCTTCCCCCTTAAAACTCCAGCGCCTGAGAGTAAGTTCCACTGACCGATTAGGAGTGGAAGAGAGGGATGACTGGAGTGCCATGTGGTCTACATAAACTTCATAGCAGAAAAAGAGAAACCCAAGGAAATGCACAATGTTTCCATCTCCACTTTAACAGGAGAACAAAACAGAGAGGGAATGTGAGGGAGGGATGATTAACAAAGTGGTGAGGGGGGAAAAGCAGCAACAATGAGGTTTTTATACATAAATCAGCCTGTTCTTCATGTTCAATCAATGCCAATTTCAATGCAAAAGCCTTTGAGGATTTTTTGGGGGGGTTGCACAGGCACAACTGTTGAAAATAACCAAGCATTCTTTGTAAACAAATGGTTTACATGCATTTTTCACCACAGTTTTGAAGATCACAAGTCTGGCAATGTTTTGTCATGCATTGAACAAGTTGTTTTGAAACCCCTTAAAAATGTTCAACTCAAAATTAAGTTACAATGGTATGTGAGACCAACTCTGTTAATTTAAGTTCCATCTGAGTTCATTTAAATTCCAACTTTCAGACTTTAACGGCAAGAGATGCCTAGTGTATCCACTCCAGCCGCTGTTTGTTTATTGATAATACCATTTTACCTTCATGCTGCTGGCTGAGATCACAATAAGCCATCATGGGATTTTAATTTGAGCACGTTGCACACCTGGAGGGTAGTATTGTGTCTGGCCTTGGGCACCAGGTCCTTATGTTTGCTGTTTGAGATAAATGTCTACTGAAACCACTGGGGGATTCAAAATAATGCCCTCAGGGTGCAAAGATGGAAGATAGGATCAGAGGGCAAGAGATTCCATGAGAAAAAAAAGAGAGCAGAACATGCAAGGTTGTGCTTTGCCTCCAAATCAGATGGAAAAACTATCAGTGTGAGTGGCAGTGACTGGAGCCATGTGCCCCAGAAGGCTCTCGTGCACACACAGATAAACTATGAAATCCAACGCTGAGGGAGCCTCTGTATATCATATTTATGATGACATCCAAATAAAGTCCTCACAGGCGAGTGAAGCAGGTAGACACAGATGCAGGGCTATGCATCAGACAAAGCATGCGTTTCAGGTTAAGCGGTTAACAAGTCCAGCCACTGAATATGAGGTTATCAGATTGGCCACGATCCAACCCCCAGAAAACCAAAGGTTGACACTTACCGAGAACTAACCAGCCAGCTACAAAAACCTTAATCGCCTCGTGCTTCACTTAAAATCAGATTGCTCAATATAACAAAAAACAACAGTGATACCTCTGAAACATATTGAAGATTCATAAATCTGTCTTTCAAAAATTCATTTTCAGAATGATTTCAAAGTTTTATCTCAGAAACATTTAGGCAATCTTCATCTTGAATGTATTTTGATCCTGCTGGCGATTCATTGAGAAACAATGATCAAATGACATGTTAATGTCAAAAGCCTGGAAGTGATAAAAGGGACAATATGTTAAAGCACATTAAATTAAACACAGCAGAGCTAAGAAAATACATTTTACACCAGCTACACAGCCAAACTGGACTCAAAACACATTACACGTTATCAAGATGTTTTGAGCACCAGCATAAACAACTGTAAACTCCTTCTAAGACATGCTGAAAAGGCACAAATCAAATTAATTTCTTCCCTCTGTCAGGCAAAAAAATACCAGCCTCCCCTCATGACCCCCACTCCCTCCTCCCTGCTAACTGAGGGGGCAGAGTCTGGGAATGTGATCTCTGGAAGTCTTGTCCCCCCCAAAACATCTTCATTTAAGAAAAAGAAATCAACACTTTTTGCTCAAATGCCATTGGAGAGGAAATGGGGGATGGAAGAAGAAGAAGAAATAAAACATGATTCGCTTACCTCCCTGTGAGGAAACACTAAAATGCTACTTTTCTCTTGTTGGAAGAGACGATTGTTAGTCATCAGTGGATTAAATTATTAAATAAATAAATAAAAAATAAAGTTTTTTAATTTTTATTATTTTGGAGAAATTAAAGCTGCTTTTTCCGGTTATTTGCACTGTGATGCAATGAAGAGTGCATTTTAACTCTATTTTTATTATTACTAATTATTCTGTGTAAAGAATTCATAACATAACATGAGTAATTTCCAATCTGCCTCGAGCTCATACATATAAAGGGTTTTATCTAAATTACTGCACAGTAGTACCACATTCCCAGTTGGATTTATTACAAGCTAAAGATGAAGTTAATGAGCTGATGACACAAAGCAGCAAGCAACAGTCCACATGGTGTGCGCAGAGGGATCCCTGAGACATCTCTAAATCTGATCATTATTGTTACCGCCTGATTTTTCATAATCCTCCTTCCTTTTTTCAAACCAAAAAGCAGCTGCAGTTTTAGCATTACAAATAAATGCCAACCTATAATATAAATAATATGCACTCAGCTTTTGAATGCAGATGCAATTTTTATAAAGCAAGATATTAAAAAGGCAATAAGTGCAATTTAATAATTAATGTAATGACAAAACAATGCAAATGAGATGTACACAAAATGTATAAATGTATGCTTTAAAAAAAAATACTGTAAAATCTTGAAAAATATAATTTTTTTGAGATAGCTGTCATTAGATTCTGAATATGGATGTTAGAATGACCACTTTGACCAGGCCCATTAATCAGCCAAACATACGCCATCTGTTTGGCCGATTAATCAGCCTGGCCAATTTATTGCTCTTGGATAATGAATAATTTGTGCATAAGCAGGTCACTTCAGCTATGTCCAGCAGAAATGTGGCTTTTATGAAAACACTGATTTTTCATTCATTTCTTTGGGTTTTTTGAAAATCAATGATTCACAGATCTCGTGAGTGTCATTATCTGTCATTTATGAAAATACTAATACAAGAGCTTTAAGGGTGGGGGTGTTGTTTATATGCATGTCCATTTTCCTTACCACTAGGTTTTTTGTACCAATTTCCCAAACATCCATCAGTGCACCGTTACAATTCATCCAAGCATAACAGTGATTTAAAACTTTCAGCACAATGTATCAAGTGTTCTGGATGTAATCAATCAGACACACACACGCATATAGCAGGAGTTTTCTAACTCTTTGTAAACTCACTCCGGTCTTACTTTAGTAATGATGAGTGGCTCGCCGTGCTCCAGTCCTCCCTTTCAGAGTGAATCCCCCACGGAGCGCCTCCGTTCAGCTGCACATGGACGTGCTGGAAAGACACCAGCTGCTCAACGGTCTCCATCATGACTTCTGTGCTCTCAGCTCCGTCCGATCGCCATGCATTCATGACCCACCCTCATCACGACAAACGGAGACTCCAGGATTGAGGGGACAGGGGGGTGGGCCAGTGAGGGGCTTTCCGTGGACTGTTAGCGGAGGAAGTGCTTGGAGAATGAAGAGTAGATTTGAGTGGCAGATGGAACGGCCAATTAGAACAGCGCGTCGCTCTAACTGACCAATGAAATTGTAGCAGGGGCAGGATTTTTATGGACCGCTGCATTGTCCATTGTGCGACTGTCTGGGGAAAACTCAGGAAAGTCCTTCTCGGAAAGTTGGCCGTTATCTACTCCTGGGTCTTAACTTTCACAAAAACATCGGCAATCATTTACTTAAAGCTGGACAGGAACTTAAATGAGTTTTCAAGTAAAGGTCATCGAATTAAATGTTACTTAATCGTGAGATTTTTACACAGACATCAGCTCAAAAGACAATTAAATGATTAAGTAACTTAAATGCTTTCCCATTATGTAAAGACTTAAGTATTTCCACTCCGTTATCGCGAAATTACTTTTATGTTACTTTTATGAGTTAAGGAGAGATCTGTTCTCTTTAACTAGTGAGGCGGGGAAAACAAAAACTAATCCAGCAAATAAATAATATTAGGCTACATAAAAATAATAATAATAATAAGAGGGTGGCGTGTATTTCAAATTACAATATAAAGTGTATATTTTTATTTATTTTATTTTTTTTAAAGTGACCAAAAAGCCTCTTTTTTCTTCTTTAGTAGTAGACATAAGAGTAGAAGAGGCCACTTGGGGGGAGCTGTTGTTTCATGTGTTGTAGAAGAGTGACATGATGTGATGTGTCCAGCTGTATTTTAACCATTTAATTGAAGCTCAGCCTGCACCCAGCATATTTGATCAAAGCACTTCTTTCTTTACTAATCATTTCCACACTGATGAGCAGCTATTTCCTTATCCATTCAGCTATGTGATTAACAGAAGTCCAGTGATGTCCAATTTGTCATGTTGTTAGGACATTTGCATTCAGCTATTAAGCTGGAAACCAAATGATCAAAAACTGCAAAAGCGTGTCTAAATCAATTATCTGTCAAACACAAGAGTATGGAGAGAGTATATAGTAACACTATGTACTACGCTAATAACTACGATCAGCCAATTATCTGAAGAGTGTAACTGAGATTCATAAAAATCCTAATATTACCCTGAACACATATGCAGCTATTTTGATGTACAATTCACAGAACATTCTAAAATGATTTCTATTTAAAATGAATGCATGGAAAACTGAAAGAACACACACACACACACACACATATTCAAAATAAAATAAAAAAATCAGATTGGTTTTAAAAGAAGTGGAAATACAAAAACATGACATTATATAAAAATGCTAATAATTTTTTTTTTTTTTTAAATAATGAAATTAACATTTCAAGACCCTACAGGCTGACGGGGAGCAACCTTTCTGACTTAGGCATTATGATGTGCTGCAGTTTACAGCAAATACCTTTCTCAATGTGCTCTCAATTTAGTAGTGGTACAGAACATGCGGGTATCAATCTGAACGCATACTAGAACAGAACACTGATCATCACATTAACAGTCTCTCAGAAACTCACCGTGTTAAAGTGAACGAGGTATAGACCCCTATAAAAGTAAGTAAGCAGTCATTTACCAGGCACTTTAATCTAGAGTGACTTTCAGTTTATTACATGGAAAATCCCCCTGGAGCAACCTTGGGTTAAATGCCTTTCTCAGAGGCACAGTGGTGATAGCTCTTGGTTTCTCTTTCTTTGTGCGGATGAAGCCAGCACTTTTCCAATTAAAGCAATAAGACATTACAATTAAGAACCCATAACATGCTATCTCATATACCCTTCTTAACTTTTATCAGTCTCTTAGCATTGTGCATTCTAATCAGCTCATTTCAACAGAACTTTAATACATCTCTCATACACATAAATGCACAGCCATATGAGCCAGCTTGAACGCACATGCAGGCACAAGCACCCCGTCACGTAGATTAATACACTTGAGTACACATGCAGTGTACTTTTATGCATGACAGCACCCACACATCAGCTCAGCTGTATTCCAGTCATCTAAATGCTGCTCATTTTGACACTGATGTCTCAGAATTAGTTTTGTGTATGATCAATATCTATCTGTCTTTATTTCTATATAGTGTTTTGTCTCCCTTTCTTTTCATTCACTTTCCCACTGACACCTTAAACACAGGTCTGATTTTCTCCTATGACCCTTTTCCTGTTTCTTAGGCATTTACTGTACAAGAGCAGTGGGGGGTCAAATCTGCCTGTCACCATGGCAATAAACCGCTCCATTCATGCGAGGCAGCTTGTCTTATCTCCATAATGATCTGAGATCTGACCCTGACAGATTACTGTGCTTTTAAATTCACACTTGCACAGGCAGTTATATGGCTGCATTCTTCTAATATGCTGAGCCAGGGGAAATTTCTCTGCTTCGCTCTTATCTCTGCTCACACACATTCCTATCACTTGCTTGGCATACCCCCCATTTTCTATGGGTTGACATGATTTTTGAATTCAATACATTTTGTTTTGTTAAAACTCAATTTGTTGTACATCATGCTGTTTCATAAATCAAAGAAATGGACAGTGGATCTTGCTTGACTGTTTTTAGATGTGAGAGGGGGGTTTTTGTTTAAGAGATTCAGTAGCATAAATCACAAAGATACACACACTATATATAAACAGTAACAAACTGTACTCATAAAGCACCTATGTGCTTTATACAAACATATATCACATATACACCCACATATTTCAAGGTTTAAGGTCAGTAAGAGTTTTTTTCAATTTTGTGAAAGACGTTTCAAAATATTTGGCCCCAATGACTTTCACAGTAAGCTATGCAAAAAAATACTATGGAAGTCAATGGGACCAAGAACAGTTTTGGTTACCCTTATACTTCAAAATACCTTCTTTTGTGTTCAGCAGAAGGTTTAAAACAACCTGAGTGTGAGTAAATGATGGCAGTTTAATTTTTTGGGTCAACTATCCCCTTCATGTCTTTGAAAAAAATAGCACTAGCACTGACTCCAAACGTTCAAAAGAACGTTATATATAAAAGCATGTTATTTATGGATATGATGATTATACTGAAATGATTAGAATATGTAAAGATTGTAAAGAGACAAATTAAATAAGTGTGTGCATAATATAGTCATCATAGCCAACAATAGCCTAATAGCTAACAGATATACAATATTATCAAATAATTAAAGTAGGCCTATACTCACATAATACACGGAACAAAAAATAAACATGCATTTTGCTTTCAGTTCAGTGTGTGTGTGTGTGTGTGTGTGTGTGTGTGGTGTGTGTGAGCTGTGCTAAAATGTGGGTTAGAGAGCAAATCCAAGTATGAATTAGAAGCCAATGAGTTCATCAGTCATGTCATTTCTCACTAGTCGCTGTACAGAGAGAGAACGAGAGAGGGGGGGTATAAATATGCAGAAAATGGTCAGAACAAAGTCTCTAGAAAAATATTAGTAATTTAATTTCAACATCTCAATTTAGCATTCACATTAACTGCAATACTAAAAGTGTCTCTTCTTGCTGAAACACACCCCCTCCTGTCACAAGAGACGCTTCACGAGCGCGGCTGCGCGCTGGAGCCGTGCACGAGGAAGCCAGAACACTTACCGAGCTTGGTAAGCACAAGCAGATCTCCCATTATGTTAGTATCTTGACAACGAAACGATAGCAAAACTCAAAGTAGGAAAATAATACTATCTAATACGTTCGTTTTTAGTGATTCATTTCAGTTCATCAGGCTGTATTCGACACATCGTATTTTCCTTCAGGTTTTCCCCAAACTAGCAACAATAACACTCCCGTAGCGATGATAGTGTTCATCTGTCAGCTCTGTCGGATATTCGGCTGATGTGAAGAAAATCTATAGCGTTAATACAACAGCATAATAAGATCATAAATCAAAGTCTAATTTTTGAACGAAGCTTTTTATTTGCATTTTTACGGTATGTAGCCACGTTAGCTTGTTTTGCTAGCCAGACAGTGAGATATAAATCATGACAAGAACAAGCGTAACCCTATATATATATATAACGTTATGTGAACACACAAGGGTTTTTATTTTTCATTTTTTTTGTATTAAGTGTCATGCGTTGGTCTGTAAAAACAGAGAGCGAACCATAAGCTTCTCTGAACGCAGGGAACTGCATCGCTGGAAATAAATGGGGAGTTGTCAACTTCCGAGTAATTGAGTGTTATGCACAACTGTGTGACAGGCAATACTCCGTCTAAAACTATTTTAAACAGCTTTTTGCGAATTATTTTGTAATTTTTGTCATGCAGCTTTCGTGACTAATATTATTTTAGAGATTACATGATATATGTGTAATCTCTATTTAATGTTAAATACATTTGTAACATTGCAGGACCATTAAAAATTAACAGGTGAAGGCAAAAATTGTCTTAAGTCTTAAAAAGGTGACACGGTTTAGAAATGCTGACCAGTTAGAGGACCTAAGCTTTTTATTTTCCTTTAAATTGTAACCCAAAATCACATAAACTCTCATAAACATTATTAGATATATTGTGGTATATAACAATATAATTATTCAGTGCAGTATTCTGACAGGCCGTATCAGAGAGATAATATCCGTTTGACCCTTTGACTGTGGTTTTTGCATTGACACATGCACTTTATGAATAATTAATGTGAGCATGCATGCAGAATTTTGATTACTGAAGCAAATATGGCTTAACGATTGTTATTAGGAACTCATTAGAAACGTTTTAAATGCTTACTAGTATTAAAATTAAAGGGGTAGTTAACCCAAAAATTATCAGAAAATCTGTAATCATTTACTTACTTTTTTTTCGTCCATACAATAGAAGTCAATGATAACCAAAACTGTTACTATTCTTCTTCTGACAGTGAGTAAATGATGCAAGAATTAAAATTTTTGGGTGAACTGCCTCTATAAAAATCTTCATATTCTGCCAATTTATAGTGCTCATGAAAAATCTTTGTTGATTGCCCTTGTCTTTTACAGTTTTTGAGTGATTGATGTCGCCAAACATAGCTTTGAAGGATGAACCGGGGCCGGGGAGTGAGAAAAAGAACGGCACCAGAAAAATCAGATGCCTTTGAAACTTGTAACGAGGAAATACGTGTGGAAATTCACCAGCTCTTCAACAAGGTTAGAGGTTATGTTCCCCCTGCTGGAGGAGAATGGAGGTTGCCTGACCCAAGTGTGGTGCTCTGTGATCCTCATGTGAGTCACCCACGTTTGCAGGCTCTGAAACAATCACTAAATGAAGTGAAGAATCAACTCAGCGATAAAGACCTCTCAGTATGGCACCAGCATACTTGTTTCACCAACCGAGCGGGTACTGTTACGGGCCACCTTCGCTCCACAACCAACGCAGAGCTGTGCACCCAGGCTTGGGCCAAGTTCTATGAGATCCTAGGCACTTTTAAACTTCTCCCTGACAATGCGTTGAAGAGTGGCGAGTTGAACTCCATACACCTGTGTGAAGCCCCTGGTGCCTTCATATCAGCTCTAAATCACTTCCTCAAGACGAGTGGCCTCTACTGCGACTGGAACTGGATTGCAAACACTCTAAATCCATACTACGAAGCCAACGGACGTGGTTGCACTATTACAGATGACAGACTCATCGCACACACTCTGCCTTGGTGGTTCTTTGGATCTAACAACACAGGTGACATAATGCTTCAGAAGCATCTGCTGGAGCTGCCGAGATTTGTGAGCAACATGCGCAGTGTTGATTTGGTTACAGCAGATGGAAGCTTTGACTGTCAGGGGGACCCAGGGGAACAGGAGAGATTAGTTGCTCCTCTGCAATATTGCGAAGCCGTTTGTGCACTTCTGCTGTTAGGAACCGGAGGCTCATTTGTCCTGAAGATGTTCACACTATTTGAACACTCATCTGTCTGTCTGCTGTATCTCCTTGCGTGCTGCTTCCGTTCTGTGAACGTCTTCAAGCCAGGCACCAGCAAGTCTGGAAATTCAGAACTGTATATAGTGTGCTTGGACTATCAGGCCAAAGAACAAATTCGGCCATTGCTCTCAAAGTTAATCCGTAATTACGGACCAGACTTGGCATCCACAGTGGCGCTTTTTTCCCCCCCGTCGCTGCATTCCAGACTCATTTCTAAGTCAACATGAAGAGATATACACTTTTTTCCATGCACTGCAAGTTTAACACAATCCAGGAGAACATCAAGCTTTTTGAGTGCATGAGCGTAAAACAGCGCAGGCGATTGGAGCAGCTCAGGGAATATGCTGCAGAGTTTTATACAAGACGTTTCAGTGTTCACTACCCTCCCTCGGAAAAGCTGGGTTTGCCGTGGTGGCGTGGCCAGATGGGTAAAACTCTGTGAAAGGAAGCAAATGGCTGCTCTTTCAATCACATAAGGAGATGGACCTTCAGGGATGGAAGCAGCGCCTTGCCCATGGAAATCATGGGGAGTTCATAGAGAGGCACTATGCAGGGAAAGAAGAATGTGAGATTGTACTTAGTGGCCCATTGGATGAATGCGATTTGGGAGCCTGGTTTTGCCCTTGAGGGAGCTGCCTTGCCGAAAGTCTGCAGCTCCACCTTTTGTGATCAAGAATGCTAGACTTCCTTAATGAAGCTCTGGAGTGAGAACGTGAGGGTCAAAGCGGTGAATCATTCTGACAGAGCTTTGCCAGTATGCAGCTCCTGTAGCATTGACTCCCCTGTAGGCATCTTATCTGAGATTTGCAGCAACCCTGATGTGACGTCTTGTTTGGTGCTGGGAAGACAGTCTTGGTGTGTCGGAACACTTGTAGGCATTAAATTGCAGCCAGAGTTTTTGCAAGGACCCTCCTGTTGTGAGGTACAGGATTCCACATTGCACGACGGACAAACCAGACTATCAATTTGAGCTTCTGAACACTGTGTCCCTTTTGCTCTGGAGAAACAGCATCAGGGATCGACCCTGGTGATTCCCTTATGTTCTGTCTTAACACGCTTCAACTCCGGCCTGGTTTTGATACTCCAACCTGTGCTTTCGTTACATCACATTCCGTTGTTCGTCTGGTTGGCCTCCTGCTGCTCTTGTGTGTATAGGTTTCTCTCCGCTATCAGCACTACCCCAGCCTGCTGGACTTTCTCCGGGACGTGTTGGAGAAGATGAAAAAAAGTTAAACCTTGAGCTGGGGAGGCAGATTCTGCAGTTTGTACCTTTAGAAGAACTTCTCAGTGGGGAATTACCTCGCTTCCTGTCTTCCTTCAATACTGCTGTTGTTCGACAGCAGCTGCATGTGCTCATGCAGGTTGAATAGAGCACATAATGCTACCCCAGTATGCCTGTACTCTCTAGAAGAACTTTTAAGTTAGACTACATTTCAGTATAATCATGTATTGGTTTACTTGAATTTAAGCCATAGTTGCGCCAGTGCTACAGTGAATATGTAGCATACACTGGAACACAGAATTCCTTTGTTTTATATATTTGGGGAGAATATCTTTATTTAACCTTGAATGTGCTGCATATGACTAAGGATTTCTAAAATATATATTAGTATGTGCAGTTCAGAATGCTTATTTTAATATTTGTTTCATTACATTTTTTCTTTTATTAATGCTTGAAATTATATGTGTTGCCATGATTGATTTGTCTGTCCCTGACTTATTTATTAAAAATATTCTTTAAAAATGCATACAGTATATTGAGTATTTTCACTTGTCGTTACCATAAATAGCAACTTACAGAAACTGTTATGAGATATTGAGGTATAATGGCTGGGACAGTATATGGTGGAGTACTATACATCATAGACATTTGACAGTTGTGTTTGATTGTATTCATTACAACTGTGTTGAAAATTGCAAACCAGTTATTAATCTTTTGCATTGTATAGCATTGTTTTCCAACAATAGTGTGTTTAGGAATTAATGGAGTTACGTTATAGCTGAAATCTACAATGCAACTGTATTTTCTTCTTTTCGTTTTCGTTTTTCATTTATAATTTGTTGCATATTTTCCATTTATAACGAAACAATTATTTTAATGAACAAGATGTTTTTGGTAAAGAAAACATTTGATGAAAAATATTATGAAAATATATTATAGGCAATATAAAACTGATCATTCTTTTGCAGTGGGGCTAGTAAAAATGTTAGTGGCCAGGTAAAAAATCTATGCTGGCCCAAATAGCCTTTATTACAAAAAAGACCAAAATGTCAGTTTTATTTAAGAATTTGGGACCATTGAAGAATGGTTTTGACAAATAATAGTCAAGTCTGAGCCAAGGGCTATGAGTTATCAGAGTTATACATTTTTTATGTTGGCAGATATGATTCCAACTGAGTGATTCAACAAAAGACAGAGAACAACCTATCGCCATTTTTCTGACCAGAAGTGTTGATGGAAATGTCAGCACATATGTGAAGAAGGCACTGTCTTTACGTCTCAGAAAGGTAAATGTTTCTGCATATCTGACAAATGCTACAGTTTAAGTTACTCCCACGCTGGGATTATGTTGTGGTCTCATTTGTTGGATGTTAGGGACTCCGTTCTTATCAACTGTGATTATTTTTTGCGTGGATGGATTTCTGCACAGCAAGAGGGAGAGTTCTGTACTTGCATATGCATCTCATCTGCAGCTTTCCACTAATCTCCCAATGATATTCACATCCAAAACTATCCACATTCAACCGTTTCATCCAATTAACATCTAAACCAATACACACAAAACAAAACAGTGGAAGACAGCAGGTCAAAATGAACAATCTTTAAAAGTTTTTTTTCTTTTTCTTTTCCTTTTATTCTCTTTTTAACAGTTCATAAAGATTCAAAACATACTTTTTTTGTGGGTCACAACAATTCGATAAAAATTACGTCACAACTAAGGACTCCTTTACACTTTTCTGTCAATGGAATGATTCTGCTTGGTCATTGATTTCAAACTGTATAATTTACCATTTTCACAGGCAACCCAATTGTTTTTTTGTTTTTTTTTTTAATCCACAAAATATTGTAAACAAACAAAAAAACTACTAGTTTTAGCTGGTTTGCTGGTCTTCACAGATCGTAGATGGTTTGTGCTGGTTTCTCTCAGCCTGGCCAAATAAAAAAATGCCCAAAACTTTCTAAAACAGACAAACAGACTAGGATGGGAGATCGACTAAAGCTGTTTAAGCTGTTTTTGACTACTGTTAAAGCTCTGAGCACACTTATTAACATATAGGATGGCCCGCATGAGCATTTTGATGTAGAGTTGATAAATACAACACATACTGGAGTAAATTTTACACACTACACAGAACTGCAACAGCCACCTGCTGTGCAGGCCTTTAGTGTTTATAACTGATTCACAGTTGGAGTGGGGATTTCCATGGAAGTTCTGCTCTGCCTCATTACAGTATGTCTGTTGAGGGACTGTCAGCTTAACTATGAACACATATTTTCCTATAAGAATTAAGTAATTTAAGACTATACTGCTATAAAGTGAAGTGACACACATTTGAACATGTACAAACATTACATCGCTAGCTGCACAGCATATGAAATGATTCACAATAATATCTCTCACTGAAATAATGATATATGCCACACATTCTGTATTTCATCCACTGCTCTTAAAGCCTCTTTCCCATGGTTACTACTCTCTTCTAATCTGTCCAGCAAAACCTCCATAACTCTGTGGTCTCAGCACTGAGTTAGCTAGAATGTATGCCAAGACACTGATTCATTAAAGAAAGTGTTTTATTCTGTAGAGTGATTCAATAATTCATGCAACATTTCTTACAAGACGCAGGTTAGGTTTGCAGAGCTGCTTTTGTTGAGAGGTAAAGTCACAGTCAGTCATGTTTATCTTTTTTATTATACATATGCAGTACATTTCTTTTCATACAGTATGCACCATTTCTACCACTATGTCCGTAAAAATGTGTGTGCGCATGTTCCGGTTCCTGAGAAAACCTGGCGAGCTGTAATTTGGAAAGTTCCACTGTTTTGTGTGTGTGTGAGGACGCATTCATTACTATTAGGACTTCAGGCTGAGCACTCTGAGTGGTAGTTTTTGGTTAGTCAGCACACATAACTCTTTCTGAAGATTGACTGAATTGGACCTTTTTAAGCTTTGTTGTTTAAACTCTGTGACTTGGAATAAATCTGTGACTTGAGAATCCTTTAAAGGGATAGTTCACCCCAAAAAAATGAAAATTCTTTCATCATTTATTCACCCTCAACACAAAACAAAAAATTATGAATAACTTTCTTAAACAAAACACAAAAGAAGATATTTTGAAGAATGTTGGTAAACAAACAGTTTGCTGGGTATCCACTGACTTCCATAGTATGGAAAAATAAAAACTGTGGAAGTCAATGGCTACCAGCAACTGTTTAGTTAAAAAGATTCTTTGAAATATCTTCTTTTCAGCAGTAGATGAATTTGGTTTCTTCAACAGAACAGATTTGGAGAAGTTTAGCATTACATCACTTACTCATCAGTGGATCCTCTGCAGTGAATGGGTGCCGTGAGAATGACAGCTGATAAAATATCAAAAAAAAAATCCATCAAGGCATTTTCAATTAATTTCCTTCAAACCAAAAAGCAAATCCACAATAAAAAACAAATCCACCAACACACATCTAACTTTAAAACACTTCTCTGCCCAAAATATGAGTCCATAATCCATAATAAACGCTTCCTCCATTGGAAGTCCATACTTTGTTGTCCTTTTATCAGCTGTTTGGACATTAAAGGAATAGGATAGAGGACTCATATTTTAGATGTCTAAAAAAAAGTACTATATCTATGCATATATCACCCCTTATTAACAGGAGAAAACTTTTTCACTGGAGAAAAAACAATGTTATGGATAGAAGATTTGTATTTTATCTGGAAGCAATGGCTTGAAGATAAAAGCGTCTTAATGATGGATGCTGGTCAGGATGTTGGTTGTAAATATCTTCCATTAACAAAAGTAGGCCATCCTGAGTTTGAAGCACCAGTATATAGATAGTTTTTTAAAAAGCATCAGGCTGTAGAAGCCTTTTTGGAACCTTTATTTTTAATAGTGTATAGTTGAATCTTGACTTTGGAGAGGATCAAGTGCATACATGTGTTCTGCATGTGTTCCAGTCAAAATACTGTATTGCCTAAAAACTTTATTATCCCTTACATCAGATGAACAACATTCTACATATGTGGGTCCATTTGACAGATGGAATCATACGTCTGATTCTAGACACTGGACACACGCCTATCTATTGCATCAGATCATGTTTGTGGTGGCAGAAGGACAGCCAGTGACACTTAGATGGATTATGGGAAATAGTACCCTTTGATATTGAAATCTGCTTTGTGTAAAGTTCTGTTTTTTGTTTGTTTGTTGCAAACTGCATCTTGTCATCATTTGCATGCAGATATTTATTTTAGATATTTATTTTTGGCTCGATTTACTGAATCCATCTAACATTGTGTAATATATTTATTTTGAGAATATTGAACTGTGGAATATCAGTCACTGCAGCTAAATATGGGGTCAGTAAGGTTTCATTTTTTTTTTAAATAAATGTATACTTATTGTACAGCAATCATGCATTAAATTGATGAAACAGTGGCAGTAAAGACTTACATTGTTACAAAAGATTTCTAATTCAAATAGATGCAATTACAATTTTGCAATTTTCTCAAAGAATCCTGAAAATATGCATAATGGTTTTCATATAAATATCAAGCACTGCAACTGTTTTCAACATGGATAGTAAAAAAAAAAATTGTGAGCACCAAATCAGCATAATAAAAATGATTTCTGAAGGATCATGTGACACTGAAAACCAGAGTTATGGCTGGTGAAATTTCAGCTTTGCCATCAAAGGAATAAGTTATATTTTAATGTATTAAAATAGAAAACATTTTAAATTGTAAACTGTTTTTTACTGTATTTTTCATCAAATAAATACAGCATTGGTGCGCATAAGAGACTTATTTCAAAAACATTTTTTTTAATCTTACCGACACCAAACTTCTGAACACATTAACATGTTTTTCTTTTTGCATAATCTCTGCCAGCCCTCCTTGCTTCTTACCTTTTTTAATCTCTTAAATGCTTCTTCTCTCATTCGCCCTCTCTTGCATTAAGTGCATAAGTGCAGTTCCAAGGGGCTTGCCCAGCATATCCTTCCGCAGATATTTGGTTGTCTCTTTACTAATTTATGTTATCAGTGGTCACCAACCTTTTTTAAAGCCCCAAGATCCCTGACTTCAGCAAATTATAAATGACAATATCTCCCTGTTGAAGAAATTGACTGAAAAAGACCACCCAGATTATACTTACCATTTTTTTTTTTTTTTTCAGATTTCACAAGCAAATTGGATGATTCCGATTCTGTTTGTGGATTTTTTATTATTTTTATTTATTTATTTTTAAGCAAATTTATTTATTGTTAATATGCTCTATAACAAGTAAACTGGCCTTCAAAATATCTATAGCCATTTGAAATGAGAGGCAACCACTGCATTTTAATCAGGGTGCGAATTACACAGTGAACTAATTATCATGATTTTGTGTATTTCTAATGTTAAATGATTTAATCTAATTAATTAGCACAATTTGCTGATTAATTAATCGAATTAATCACAAAGAATTAGATTAATTATTAGCACATAATGTCATTATTAAAGATTATTTAAAGTCTTGTGTTAAATTAGAAAAGCACTGAATAGACATTGCAAAAAAAGTAGCTTAAGAAAGAAATATTTTGATTCAACATACCAAAAACACAAATATAGGCAAAATACACAAAAATAAGTTTCGACCAGCCAATGATGATTCTGAAAGAAAACAGGCGGTGTTTGTTATAGTAGCCTAACACATGCTTTAACGCGCATCTAGTTTAAATTATTATTATTACAGTTTAATTTAAACATTAGTCAGAGCTATGAATCTTTATATTTACAAGTAAAATCTCCATATTGCGTCAGCTACTTTCTATCCAACCCCCCCTACATTTAGTTTTTGACGTCCATCAGTGAGGATCAAATAGGTACAGAAAAATAGGGTACAAAAAAAAAAAAACACTGGAAAAAAGTATTTTTTGTACTTATTTTTCTGTTATTGTCTACCAGTCGATCGCAATCAATAGGATTACAACAGGCTTCTCAAAGGGTAATCATGAATTAGTGCTGCATGGAATCCATTCACCAACTCAGCCAGTGTCTGCAGTCCTTGATTCCAAACTGCTGAGACAAGTACATGTGTGAGATTGATTAGTAATTGGCGGAAATTATACTGATTTAGGCCTATTTAGTTTATGTAGTCTCCTACAAAGATTGCTGTTTATTGCTTGTTATGGTGTATTCCTGTCCATTTAGCCCTTGCAGTTTCTAATATCATCACTTGTACTCCCAGTGCTTCCCCAAACTAATTCTGTTTCTGTCTCATTTTCTTTTTTTCACTATAAATAGACTGATGTGTTCATTGGTTGAGATGTTGGAAAAGGGGGGATGGTGAGCAGAAAATCCTACAGCCCCTATAGATTCATACACAACACACTAACATTATTGAAATGCTGCTAAACCAGTTTTATCTGACATATTCAGCATATAGTAGGAGTTTAAGTTATGGAAATGAAGGAGTTTATCTCTATCTATCTATCTATCTATCTATCTATCTATCTATCTATCTATCTAAATAACAATAAAACTATCCATCTATCTATATACCTATAAATCTAACTATCTATCTATCTATCTATCTATCCATCCATCCATCCATCATGTGGTTTGGGCAAGCATAATAATGAACAATGTATTTTTAAGTACTTCTGAAGAGTAGTCTACATTCATGTATTCTCTTTCATGTCCGGGCACAAATGTGAATATTAGCCTTTACAAACTGACTGACTGAAAATTTAATAAAGCCTTCCATATCTTTTTCTAAAGGAATCCAGTCATTGTTGGTCACTGATAATATGCTTTAGGAAACTTTGATGCCATTTTTCTGCTCGTAGAAGCGTACGAACGCATAGGATTTGTGAACATTTGAATGTAATTTCCATTATCCTGCTGTGATGCTCCTAGAATGCAGATCTGAGTGAACTCGACTGCTGAAGCCTGGTTTTAAAACGCGCTATATGAGGCCGCCTATGGTTAGTGTATGAACTGCAGGCTTCAGCTGTTAAAAGCTGCCGTCTTTGCGGGCTACTTCCAGTGACTCGCACAGGGGGTAGAGGAGAGCTTCAAAGACAGGACACTTGTTTCTTTGAAAAACACCAAAGGGAGAGAAAACGATAAGATATGGCGAATAAGGCAGCAGAGCCCCTTCCATTGCACCTGGCGGAACTCACTGCTACCCAGTTCCTCGACATCTGGAATAAATTCGATGCTGACGGTGAGTGCAACGGAGTGAGTCCCGGGACGAAAAGCGTTCTTAGTTTAGTCGTAGCCTACATCGGAGGCTATTACTTATCCAAACTGATTTTTTTGTATTGCATTTGATTTATGTCTACTATATTAATTAAATTTAAATTACATAAAATATATTCTGTATATTTTAAAATGGGTTACAAAAGCAAATAATAAGGATAACTTTTAAAAAATGTAAGCAATAAGCTAATTGATCAATGAAATACAAGCTGCTTATGGAAAGGGTCAGTCAGTGTTCCAACACTTTTTGTAGTGATAGAGAAATACTGTATTTTTGTCACTTTTTAAAAGAAAGGGATGTTTTATTATTATTATGACTATTATTAATAATATATCACTAGTTTAATTTCTGGTCTGGATTGAGTGGTAAACTCAAGCATTTACGACATGATATTTCTTTGTGGTATAGGCGCATATGCAAGCATATGTTTTTATTTTAATGCCGGTTTCCTATAAGTTCATTGAGTTACACGTTTAAAAATAATAAAATAAAGTAAATGCAAATATTGAAAAAGCGCCAGTGGGATGATTGCCTGCTATCGCGTTAACTGCTTTCAGCGTTAGGCACGCGTTTTTCGCAGCTCAGTAAATTTTGCCTCACAGGCATTGTTGGCATTATTGATTCCGCTCTGGAATGGAATCTTTCCTGCCAGTTGATTTATGTGTCAGCGTTTGAGAGACTATGAAAATGAAAAGTTATGGGCGGGGTTTGAGAGAAAGCCGGTCCTGCTAGACGAAAAAATACGTCTTAAACCAGCTTAAAATAATTTGCTGTTATTGGTTTAAAGCTGGCCTCCAGGTCTGGTCTTCATCTGATCAGGTCTCCCATCTCTGCGGTTATTCAGCTGGAGCTGGTCAGTGAGTTTGCCTCCCAAATGCATGACTAGGTTAAGAGGCCAGCTAAAACCAGCAAACCATTTAAGGCTTGTTTAGGCTAGTTTGGGAGTGATAGATATGTGAATGTCATATGTACAAACATATGGCAAAAATTGTTACAGACAACCAAAAAGCTATAGTTTTTCCAGCCTTAGCTGGTTTAAGTACGATGGTCTGATCTGCCTGATCGGCTAAAAAAATGTGTCCAGAACTCTAAAACCAGCAAATAGATCAGCATGGACAGGATGGGAAACCCACTAAGACAAACAAACAATCTTAGGCTAGTTTTTAGCCAAAGATTGGAAATACTGGCAGAATGGAAATAATTATTCTTTAACAACCATTATTATTTGAATACAGGTTAAAATGAACTAGATCGGTTAAAAAAAAATAAAGAAAAGAAGAAAAAACTACACTGCAAGTTGTGTAGAAAGATGCCAAGATTTCCCCCTGTATAAACATTGTTTCTAAGGAACATATGGATAGAATCCCTTTATAGCTCATTGAATTTATCTATAATCTGCATTTTGTCGGTTTAAATCAACAAGACAAGAACTAAGGTATTAGATCCTCATTTCATTTATAAAGAGAGACTGATTGTCAAGTTAGATTAAGTTAGTTGATAATGTAATAAATGAATTTAAGTTAACTTTTTTCTCTAGGAAATGGCTGCATTGAAGGGAAGGAACTGGAACATTTCATTCGTGAGCTCGAGCTAGCGAGGAAAAGTGCAAGTGTGGTGAGTCACATACAGTTTTGTGTATGTTCATTACTTATGTTAAAAACATCAGCTGCAGCTGTACTTGTCAAGTGGTGATCTGTCACATATAGTTATTAAGAACTACAGAATGAGATTAATCCAGATTACAGAATCTAAATTAATCTAGTTTATTGAAAGTGCCATCTGAACCAGACACCATCTGGCTGATATTTTCTAATGTCAATGCAATTTCTGGTTTTAAATATTTTTCTTAATATAAAGTGACACTTCTCTGGAACTATATGAAAACAAATTGTTCTTAATTGTGCTGTTTTACACGTCAGTCATGTTTGGTTGGTTTTTCAGATCCTTCAAATGCTTCGTTCAAAGACAGGATGAAAGAGTTTATGCAAAAATTCGATGAGAACGGTGATGGGAAGATTGAGATGTCAGAGGTAAATTTCACCGATTTTCACTGCTAAAGTAAGACACAGCAATAGTTAAAAGCTATGAAGAGAGAATGTATTGCAGAACTACTGTCTGATATTCATGGAACACCAGGAAGACTTATAAAGAGGACAATGAGGGCAGATTAGGGGCTTGAAGGAGAGGGCAGAAGGTTGCGTCTATCGAGGGGATGATGGAGGGAGAGATAGATGAAGGGGGAGGGAGAGGATGGAGGTGACGTCCATCATGATGCCGACAAGAATGAATGGATAAAATGATTTATGTTGGAAGAAAAAAACTCACTAATCCAGTCATAGAGACCACATGAACATATGAGCTCCTTCCTTCCTCCAATTAATGTCAACCTGCTTTAGCTATGATGCTATTCATTTTTTTTTTTAATTGTTTTTTTGTTTTTGGCTGATTAGGTTGTTTTTGAATGTTTTTAGTTAAGTGGTGGTGGTTTTCTTTCTCTTGACCTGTTTGTAGTCCTATATAGCTTAGTAGAGGTAAAAATGGTTTTGAAAGGATGAAAGGAGCCTCTCCATGCAGCAGATTAAAGCTTTACTTGTTTGGAGACCATGCAGTTAATGCAGAAGGGAAGTGGTTATATACAAATGATCTGGCAAGATACAAATCTCACTCTATTAGAAATTGTAATGAAGAAAATACTCCTAGTTGTGGTCCATAAGTGATAGACTAACTCACTACAAAGTTTAGATGTAAAATGTTTTTAGGCAGTTTTCCGTTTCAATCTGGTACAAAATCTCAAACATGCTACTTTATTTTAAAAGCTGACAGGATTTCAGCAGCTCATTCAGACTGCTTTTCAAGGCTTGTATGATCAGTGATCTGTTCTTCTGTGTGAAGCGTGTGAATCTAAGATGGAACTGCAGATTATGTTGGGATTGTCATATCTGTCATCTGCTTTTCAGCCTTTTGGGGTTTTCTGCTTCAACTTCTTTCAGAAAGGTAGAAGTTATCTTTAAAAGTAGGTTTTTCATTCTTACTGGTATGAACAATGATTGATTTTAGTAACTTTTAGCAGAAGAACAAAAAATCAACAGAGATGTTCACTTTTTAAGGAAGCGCATTTATTGTACTGAATAGCAGTAAATACAAAAAATAACAAAATTAATTAAAGGGTTAGGAGTAGGTAGGTTTAAGACCATTTATAATGGTTCAAAAGAGTTCTATTGTTCTTTTTAACTTTCTATTCATTCTGAAAAAAGTAGCATGTATTTCCATAAAAATAAAGCAGCACAGCTTAAGCGGCACAACTGTTTTCAGCATTTATATAAGAAAAAATGTTTCTTGAGCATTAAATCAGCATATTAGATTTCTGAAGGATCATGTGACACTGAAGATTGGAGTAATGATGCTGAAAGTTAGAGAACAGATTTTAAATTGTAATAATATTTCACATTATTACAGTTTTTACTGTATTTTTTTTATGCAGCCTTTTTTTTCATCCAGAATCTATAGTCAATCCAGTGTTAAGGGTTCATGTCGACTAAGGATGCATTTATTGCATTTTGTTGAACTTGAATCTCTCTCTTTATGATCTATATATGTTTCAGATATAGAATAAGCATTTCATGATCATAAAACTATATTTGTCCTATATGTTGTAATACTATAACACATCCTTAAATCGAACAAAACTTCAAATCGATTGTAAAGCTTAAAAAGTACTTTTTGCTTACATAGGACAGAAGGTGATCCTCCAGGCCCAGGTTTGTGTGTCAGAGCACTCAGAGGTGGAATTTGTCATAGACAGATGGTTCTCAGAGCTTTTCTGACTTTTCGGGCGGGTACGGTTTAGTGTTCTTCCAGCAGTTCAGCAATGAAGAGCTCCTCTGTTGGGGCCAGAAAAGATAACCAAGAGCATGAACAATTGTCTCTCATCCCTGTCCAGCCCTTTGCAGACACTCTCTTCCTGAGCCAGGCAGATAGGGCTTTTACAACAGGCATCAACTCAGACAGTCAGCACTTGGTCGATTGTGTAGCAAAAGGGATGCTATGTATAAGAACTTTGTGCGCCACTGTGCGGCTGTCCATGGTGCTGAAATCCCATTCAATGGATTTACAGAATGGAGTCTAAAAAAAGTTAAAAAAGTGTCACGAAAAGAACAAAACATATTTTAAGTTTTCAAGTATATTTAATGTTTATATTATTAGTATATTTTATTAACTTATATTATATAATATCTCTACAAAAAATTTAATATTTTATTATAAGATAGATATAAATATTTTAATTAAATGAGAAGTAACACTTTATTTATTTATTTATTTTACAGTATTTTACAACATAACAATATTCTTTCTCTATTGATGTTTTTCAGCTGGCCCAAATCCTGCCAACTGAGGAGATTTTCTATTGTGCTTCAGACAGTTTGTGGGAGCCAGTGCAGAGTTTATGGCAGTAAGTAACAGTTGATTATTGTTGTTGCTGGATCTTATGGATATCCAGATCTGTTGTAAGAGATTTTGAATTGATTATAATCTGTCTGCTCTCTGTGCATATCAGTAATCTGACTGACATGATTAATAAAAACCTTCCATTAGTTTGGGACTCGATAGTTTTGCCAACAAGTATTAATGTCTCACATGTAAAATGAAATAGCTTTCCAGTATAGCTGAGGTGCCTTTGTGTGCGATCTGTGTGAAAGAAAGACAGAGAGAGCAAAAAAAATCTTCTGCTTGCGTAGGTTATCTATTATGAATGGCATCCAATACATAACGGAACACAGCGTGAGTATGTGTGAGTAAACTGGGTTAATGGAGCTTCATTTTGTACAACATGGTGATTTTGTAATAACTACAAAACATGGTCGTGTGACCAGCCTGATGCGGCTAAAAGCGTGACACACGGGTTCAGAAGTGTGGACCCAATGCAAGTTCGTTTTTGCTAGCATTACAGAGGAAATCACACACACTACAATACATGAATTGCATCACAGTAACACACATCCTAGTACATCAGGGTAGGTGGGTCTTTTTTACTCCACAGTTAGATTCATCGCGCCCCAGTACTCCCCAGTGTGTATTCCCAAAGACCAAATGCTCCTGGGTTAATCAAGCTGACAGAATCACATACAAATCAGAACATCGGTTGATGGAATCTGGGCCAGTTTCACCTATTATAGGGGCAAAGGAGCGGACATATGAGGTGTGGAGGGCGCCTTAAGGCCTATGGTTTCAGGTTTCAGGCAGGATGAAAAATATGATACTGACCGTTAGCGGATACCTTGGAAGACCTCTCAAGGCATACCGAAGGGTATAACCCAGACGGTCCCAGGGAACTTCGACAAGATAGAAGCCAGTACTAATAAAATCCATTTCGTGTCCCAGTGGGCGTCTTCGTTCTCTCAGATTCTTGCGGAAGAAAGTGCAAAACCAGGACCACTACGATTACAATGCACACTGAATGATATATACACAGGGACCATAGTGAGTGGCGACACATCATTCGCAATAACACACACCACACACATTTACACAGCCACTCTTTATTTTGTGCTTTTTTTTCCCCTGAAGTTAAAGTGTTTGACCGGAACGGTGAGGCAAACTGGGATTGTCCCGAAATGGCTCAAGGTTAGAAGGCCTGCTGAGTGAGTTGAAGTGAATGCATATTAATGCAATAGTGTCGAAAAGTGTAGCTTTGTGGTCGTTAGACTGCTTTCCTGTGCAGGAGAATTTTCGGCTCAAGTGTCAGGTAAGATCAAGACGTGGTCATACTTGTTAAGATTCAGTTCAGCTGGATTTGTCATTTTTGCACATTAAAAGTAAAGTGTTCCCTGCATTTCATAACAGAAGAAGAGCAAGAAGAACAAGATCATGGTTTTTCGTGTTTTTTTTGTGATAACAAGTGTCCCGCCACATGATTAATACTCTTATATAAGTACGTTAGTATAGATACCACTGAAATACATTCAGTGTATCCATTAAGTGTAAATACTTAATACTTGCGAGGTTACAAATGCTGTCACAGTTGCAATCTTACGGTAATCACAATTATCATTGGTAGTATTATTGTTAGCACAAACGACAAGGTTGTAGGTGGTTATATATATACAGAATGGGTCTAGAATAGTAATGAGTTAGTTCAGTGTCAAGTTTCAATAACTGTACAAAGTTCAGTCATTATCTGAACCACAGTTCATATTTCGCTGTAAGCAGCGCCACTAAAGCATTTTAGTGTGGTATTCGGTCACCAAGTCAGTTTAAGTGTGATTGTCAGTTTCACGGGCATAACATTGTCGAATGTTGCAAAATTTCACTAAACTAGGACAATTGATGCGCTAATAAATACAGGGTAGTGGTTTGAATCACTGTGATATACGGCAGCTGGCAGTGTGCGCCTTTGCAGTTGACATAGAATCACGTAACCGTACACAGTGAGAATCAGCTGACTTATGAGAAATAGAGAAGATTGCAAGATGGCAAGGGGACTGCTTCTTTGCGGAATCGCAGGCGGCAGATGCGGTTGCTGCAACAAGCCATGAGAAACATACACATGATCTGAGGATCGAGTTAGTTGGGTACATAGGTTTGTTTGGGTTTGAGACCGTGACAGGGTGCAGATTGGTACTGATTTCGCTTCTTCCACAGAGAGCCGTGCTTGAGAGGGGATTACTTCATCCTACTGTAGTTGCGATAATCTGCATAGATTATTCTTGAACCCCGGAGATGTACTGATCCGACCCAGTCTCCCCACATTCACGGGGTGCTCTCTCTCTTTATTTTTCTTTGTCTCTCTTTTTTTTCCTCAACAAAACAACAAAAAATAGGTTAAGACTGGAAGAACTGGTCTACGTTCTGTTTAGTCTCAAAGCATTATCAGGGTCAAAATATGGTCACCAAGATTTCCTTTACCATTTCAGTCATGAAAAAGATTTCAAATATTCATAAAAGGGTATCATTCTATACCCAAACATTTTAATAAAAATATGTTTTGCTTTAATTTTTATTAGAATTTTATTAATAAATGTAAAAAGTGTAGTGTAAAAATTCTTTTTAATGTTATTAATGGAAGTTAGTATAAAATATATAATATATGTATGTATAAATTATGCATGCAATTATAAAAAATATCTAAATATTAAATTATTTATAATCTTATTATATTTATTTATAATATACTGGGAAAAACATTTGTTTGTTCACTAGGGAATCAGAAAGGCACTTAAAACCCGACACTGGGGGAGGGCACTAAATGCTCCCACTATAAAGTGTAAAGCACCCAATATAATACAAAGCAAAAACATGCACTTGAGATGTACAATTGAATATTAGTACTGTCATGACTGGATGCCATTGTTTAAATTTTACAAAGCCATGTCTAATTGACTTGTATGTCAACATGGGACAGATTAACAACACACTTTTCTGGCATGGTGACGAATGGTATGCATTTCATTTTTAAATTTAATTATTTTATTTTTGTGTACAGCATTAGAATCCGCACCGTGTGACCCCACACATGTGTTGCTGTGTGTGCTACTGGTTTTGCTTGGTATATGTCACTACCCCCACTGGTTTTCTGTCACTTGTATCCAAAGGCCACTCATTGCACGACTTCGTACGGCTGATTTCCAACAAGTTATGGGAACACATTCAAACCTCAAACTTCGCCACACCCATCTGAAAACACAAACAAGACTTACAACACTCGCTACCATCTCCCATACATTATTTTGCACTACCATAAGCACAACATTCAGCTGAGCATGAATGAATGTCTCTTTTCGTCTCTCAACCAGGAATGTCTAAACTATATTGGGAGAGTTTGAAGCAATCTTTCACCTATTATGATAAGGTTCAGATAATGTGTATCATTTCCTTATAGTTTGTGTTTTTGGTTCATTGGTCTTGTTATTGTGGAGTTGTTAGTTTAATCTACACACACATGGACCATATATACACAAAAAACAAAGACACTTGTAGCACTACTCATATGATACAGAACCACAAATTCATAAACTGATACATCCTCTCATAGACCATCGTATGCCGTGTGGAGACGTCTTTTTTCTTGTCAGTTTTCATATGCCAAGATTCATTTTGTTCTAAGGTTTTCATGTGCAGATGTTATATTAGATGCCTTCTTTAATTAATTGCTTATGATGTTCCTAAGCAATGTCTATTAACAACAGTTTGTCCCTCCCCCTTTTAATCCCTCAACAGGATGGAAAGGTTTTCATTGTATGAACATGAACTGGGATCGCACTGCTGAGAGGATCCTCTTACCAAAAAACAAAAAAAATGGTAACTTGAGTTTAGGGTGGGAATTTAGCATTCTATTAAGCTCTTTCTCAACTACTGAAATTATTATGGCAGAAAAGCTGCATTCTTGAAATCTGGCATACAAAATATGATGGAAAAGTGCATTTACACACAAGTAAGCACAGTGTACAGTTGTGCACCCACCAAACGGTCCCACAGAAGCTACATACTGCAGGTAGACAAAAAGTGTAATTGAAATTGTTTTAACATATAAATATATAGAATAGAGATACTTTACAATGATATTTGGGGCAGTTGGCTTACGATTTTTCCCACAAAATAAATTATTAATTGCCTATTAATTATTAAAATTTGTTATAATTGTATGAAGATGTTTATTTGAACCTATAAATGCTGTTCTTTTCATAACTGTTCTATGACACTAAATAATCCTGAACTAAAGTCATCACAGTTTTTCAGAAAAGAAAAAAAAAAAACGCAAGCAGCACACACGGCTTTCCAACATATTATAACTAATTTCTAAATGTTTCCTAAAGGCAAAGCAAAATCTGGTAAATTGACCTTGGAACGCTTTCTGTGACACAGTTAGACCTGAGTCCTTGCAGCATAAATTTTTACAAATATTACCGCTCTCAAAACTTTTAAAAGGGTACTATAAATATTTAAATGGTACATTTAAAATATGTACTTATTTACACATAATCCGGCACATATTGAATTCCTCGCATTTCAGCAATGGTCTTAGACTGAATCTTTCAGGACTTGTATGTATATGTCCTTCTTTTGAGTCATTGGACCCTAAAAAACGGGCTACTCATAAGAAGAGCATCAATGAGCGTTGTCAGACGGAGGAAAGGCTGTTCCCGCACCAGAGATGGAGATTAGTGGTTTATGCAAGGCATCCGTCCAGATGTCGAATCTTAACTCTCTTCCTTTCACCCACCCCGATCTAGCCCAAAGCAGTGTGCATGCGGTGGCTCTGTTCCAGCTCTTATCCCTGTCAAAGTTAATCAGGCATCCACAGCGTACCCCTCGGCTCCGTGGGCATGCCATTTTTCCAAAGATAGGTTCTCGATAGTGTGCATCTCTTACTTGGCTTTTTTTTTTTTACCAAATGTGACATTATGGGTAGTTATGATGTGATATATATGTGTCTTATTCTCCTGCTTGTACAAATCTTCAAATTTGTGCGTTGTCTTTAGTATGCAGCCTGCTCTCTCCCCCCCCCCCCCTCCATCCTCTCTCTTTCTCTCTTTCCAGTCCCTCTCCCCATATATCTCCTTTTTTTGATCCGAGCAAGGATTTGTGATACTGCTTGTTTTTTGCCAACACTGGCTAAAGAATTATACTGAAATAAAATAAGATAAGACATTCTAACCTTCTAAACCATTCTGTTTCTTCTGCTTTAAATGTAATCTATCTTAATTTTTTCTTTCACATATAGGAGAAATTTCCGCATATTTTTTTTGTTATATTTTGCAAGGGTTTTACATAGTGCCCCCTAATTTGTTATGAGCTGTACTGTGTTTTGGAAGCAAGATAACGGTAATAATGGGCACCTATTATATATAGTTCGCGATGTACCATCTTTCTCAGTGTTGCACTGTGATCTCCAGTTTCCATTTAGATCAATCTAAAAGCGCGTTGGGTTGTTAACTAATCTTCTGCGGGCACGCAATAATGTGAAGGGAACGCATCTTCAAGCCCAAAGTGCGAGCAGTAGCACAGTGAAGTGTTTAGAGCTTATCCGTTTTATCATTGTTCAGCGTGTGACGAAGTTTCTTTGTGACTTCATTCATCTCTGATACAGGATAGAACAGGAAAGAGGATTGTCGGTTGATGTCATGCGGACATGGGTCTTTCATTGTGCTCTTTAAGTGTCTGCAGAATTCACCCCCTTGATATATTTTCCCACGCAAATTTAAATGGTGACATTATGCTTGTCCTGCTGGACCACCATTGCATTGTCGATAAGATTTTTTACGCAAACCCTGGGAAGCCTTCCTGTAGTTTATCAACATCCAGCCTAACAGGGAACTTTTTGGGCTAATGTTTTGTTGCCAGGTTCTTCCAGTAAACATTAATACACTTTGTTTTCAAAATGATCTTGATCTTTAGTAAATTTTTCAACCGCATTACTCAAACAAAAACACGTATTGTGATACATTGTACACGGAAATATTTTTTAGATATTCATCTATAAATTCATTTAAATACTATTAATTCTTTCAGAATGTTCAGAGAAACTATTAAAAGGCAACATAAAATTTGCAGAATTACTAACATTTAACAAACAATTTCATACACTTAATGGGAACATTAGCAAAACACATTCGTTAGACCAATTTGTGTTAGTTTGTACCTCCCCCTAATAGTAAGATGCAGCAACTAAAAGATTTTTCTTTTAATAGTGCCGATGTATCTTTTCATGATTTTGTTTGTGCGACAGTTGTGATAAGTGTCTCTGCTCTGCCACTTTCTGACTAGCTGTGCATACAAGACCTTGTCCAGTCTGGGAAGGCCTTCACTTAAATATCAGGCCCTCTCAAATATTTTACCGGAAGTGTTAAAATAGACTTGCTCTGTAGGGGCCCAGCGCAAAAAAAAAACGGTGCACTGTTAGATGCTGTCTACCACTCCAGAGAGATGAACGGCACTCAAACGATTGAACACACTACAGAGATCTGTTGGAAAGCTGATGGAAACAGACTGGAAAGCTCAAGATAGACCTCTAGTGACTGATCCCGCAAACACCAGTCAAACAACTATGCTTTTCTATCTACACTGGTGTCCATGAAAGCAGATTACTCATGGATAGTGATGTTTGCGCATTCCCGATGTGGTGTTTTTTTTTCTGCTGAAATGATCCACAAGTTTACTTTTGGATTGTAGCTGAACTTATTATAGGTGTTTATACTTCAGATATTGCTGCTAGATCTCAAACCCTAGGAACATAAAGAATGGGTGTACTCTAAGAATTAATAGGCTTTGGTTCCGCAGTCTAGGCATCACATTTTTGATCCCAATCAAATAATTTATTAAAATGAAAAATTTGAACCAATCCTACAAGATTTCACACAGTTAGTTGGCCGAATAATGAATAGCACCACCTTGGGACACAGTCCTAAGACTTATGAGCCTAGGATGTTTCTACAAACCTACAAAAGAAAAAAAGAATGCTGAATGGCAGTATACAACATTCATTCCAGTTTTTACTTAATTAAACGTTTATCTATTACAATCCTGTATAATAGTGTACAGTACTGACTTGTCAAGAGCCTCAGATAGATAGCTTTATGACACATACAAAGGACAAATATTTCTTAAAAAAAAAAAAAAAGAGGAGAGGAGAGAGAGAACCAGTAAGTTTTCTTTCTTCAGTAACTCACTAGGCCTTCCCATAATATAAATATACAGTGAAAATGGGATTATAGAATCAATGCTCTAACTACTTTGATTCCCAAAGATCATGACCCTACTCCCAATATCCATAATGAACATCTGTCAGCTCACTGAAACCAAGCCTTTACACTCCCATTTGTAAACTATGATTTTACAGCTGCTTCGTAGAAGGACGGTGGAAAAGCTTACGCATATTTTAAGAGGAAATGCCAATTTTTACAAAAATATTGGAAATTAAGGTTCTGTGTGAAACCAACAGCCCACGATGACATTGTATCCAAAAAATCCTTTGCAGGGCAGTCTTTTAAAACAAGGATTAAGAGGTCACTTCATAATGGAGGCTCGACAGTTTCCTTCAGCATATTAACTATGGGGCTCCGGCTCAGCCCTGTCCGCCCCACATCTTTATCAGTGTTTTGTTGTGCGGTGTGGTCGATTGTTTAGTGCAAGCTGCATTGCCCAGATGCTCAGAGGCCTCATATAAGCGAGAGAGCGGTAAATGCCTTTCTCACAGTATGCCTTCCAGGAGTCTGAAAGGCCATTCCCATTCGTTGCCCATACAACACGGTAACAGCCTTCCGCAGTGTGCATTCCCTCTTCTATCATGCCCTGGGAAAAAAAAGACAGTGGGATCTATTAGGAGTTAATTAAAGAGTCATTTCACCTGGAACCTGGTGATATGATCTGAGGTTTGAATTACCTCATGTATCATTGTGACTGCTAATCCGTACACTACCAGCCACCCACACCTCATCTGACTGGACACTGGAACGGTCAGGCACCCCCTCCGGCTCATCCCATTCACCGCACCCATCTGCCCACCTGACAAAGCTGCATAACCGTTGAGGTCAAACACAGACTTCAGTGCACTACAGATTTTTCTCCTTGGGAAAAGCCTGTATAGAGAAATTTAATGAAGAACACAGAATCCCATGTTAGTTTCCATCCAGCATAGACACACTGGACTTCCCTCTGGAGTGTGAGTCACCCGTGTGAAAGCAATGTAAACAGCATTGTTTTATTTATTTTTATTTGTAACACTTTTACAGTAAGGTTTTTATTCATTACAATTAGTTATCACAAACTAACAAAGAACAAATACTTCCCATAGCAATTCTACCTTCATTTCAATATAATTTAAAAACATTTGGCTTTGCTTTTTTTGAAAGAAATTGATACTTTTATACAGCAAGGATGCATTAAATAGGTTAAAATGACAGTAAAAAATAAAATTATGCTACAAAAGACTGTTGTTTTTCCAAATTATCTGCTCATCAAAGAAATCCCTGAAAAAGAACTGTATCTCTTCATCAACACTGTCATTAAAGCAGCACAACCATTTCCAACTGTGATAAATAGTAATAAATGTTTCTTGACACCAAATCAGTCATATTAGAATAATTTCTGAAAGGCCATGTAACACTGAAGACTGAATTAATGGTTGTTGAAGATTGAGCTTTGCCATCACATGAATAATAACATTTTATAAATATCATTTATTTAAATATATATCTGAAATGTAATATATTCACCAGTATTACTATCTTACAGCATTTTTGGTCAAATTTTTTGTTTTAAATACAGTCTCCCCCCCTAGTGAACATAATTAGATAAGGGTCTCTTAAGGATAAAATCGTTACTTACCCCGAACTGTTGAACAGTAGTGTGAATTGTTATTTAAATGTCACCTAATGCATTCATGTTAAGGCACTGATCTATATTTTTGTTAAAGTGTTATCATTATTTCTTATGTTCATGAAGCCATACAAAATTTCTTATAAATGAACATTAAGTCATAAATATTCACTGCCAAACTGTTGATCATTTAAAACATTTTTCAGACTAGACCTGGTAGTCATCTTCTCCAGTCCAGATGCCTGAGAAACCACTGGCCTGCACACTGGTCCGACATTACACTGTTAGACAGGCTCCGGCCACTGCTGTCGTAGTTGTAGTATTTGCCTATGAGAAGAAAGAAAGTGACTTCACAGTTTGAAAAATTAATGCATGTAAATCGAATGTGCTTGTTGAATGGTGGGTTGTTTGAAAATCAGTGTGGTTGTTTTTGGGCACTGTGTGTATGCTTACACTCACCATTCCACAGTGAGTTTGGTCAAAGGCTGCTTCTTCCTCTCTCCAAAATATCTGTGTAGCGTTGATAAAGCAGACTCGCAGTTCAGCACACGTGCCATTTTACACATCATGGCACACTGACGCCAGCCACAGGCCACCACAGTAAGCACTGGAAGACCAGAAACACAGAGAGTGTTGCCTACTCAAGAAGTCAGTATACAGGACTTTAATATACAAATTTAACATAAAATCATAAAAGATGTAAAATAAAAAAATTGGTATATTCTAAAAAATTTGTATATATATATAATTATTTTCAGATAATACAATTCTGAGTGCCAACCTGGGTCCTGTCACCTTCCATCCATCATAAGTCTGGTCTGCATATCCAGAATTTTTCTATCAGCCCATCACCATCCTTATCAAATTTTTCAACTCCGCTTCCATAACGGTCCCCTAAATACGCCAGAACATCAGATAATTGAGTAATGTGTCTTCAGTCCCTTCACATTTGCATATACAAGGGATATAATTTTACACAAAATACTAAAATTATAATACAAAAAAAGTCACCTGTCATATGGGCCACATGTCCTTCAGATACTGCTCATCCTGGTCAGGTATAGTCCTCGGTACACCTGCAGCACAAACTTCAAGTTCAGATCCGTTCCAGTCAGCTGTATCATGGATCATGTATGCATTGGCACGAACCCATGGCTCATCATCTGTTTGAGATCAAAGAGTAGGTTTTATTGACATTATAAACAGAATGAGGTGAAATCAGTTTGAAATGTGCTTCTCAAAATTTAACATTATGCTAAAATCTCATTTTCTTCCACAAGAAAAAATATGGGGTTCAAGATGATGACAAATTCCATTTTAGGTGAACTCTCTTTCTATAACTATTCTATTTGAACATGTTGCAGGCGTGAATTCATGGTATCCTATTATGCACAACTCACCAGGGTCTCCGAGGTCATGAGGTACAACTCCCCGGGTCTCTGACTGGTGAGCACTGGCCATTCATTAGATTTAACCTCTCTGTAGGGTCATGCTGAACCACACTACCAGCTGAATATAAGAGAGAGAGAGAGATAAAGAGTATAATTAAACAAACAGAGAATGCAAAACAGTATGAGAAAGTATCAGCAAATGAATTTAAAAAACAAAAATAAAAAAATCAAAAATAAATAATTAGTAATGAATTTAAATACTGTCTTCAATGTTCAACTAGACGCTTAGCTCACCAATATCATACTGCACACTCAGAGCCAGCTTGGGCCAGAGCATGATGAGAGCGAATGAAGCATAGAAGTGCACATCATATGTGTTATACATCCTGTACTCCTGACCTGGAGTGAGAGACACAGAATTTAATTATCACTCAGGTTTAAACTTAAACGAACATTTAGATTATAATGAAATGAGTCTAAAGTGTGATTTTAACCTTAAACTAAAACTATTCAAATTCATTTTTCATACTTGAAATAAAAGTGAAATTAAATAAAATACAAATATTAGAAGAAAAATTTAAAGTTATTTTTTTAAATTTTAAATGTTGCCTTGGCAGCTAACAGAAAATAAACAAATTTCAGTTTAAGTACTAAAAATGACTCAAAGTGATATAAAATAAATAAAACTTTATAGAAATAAAAAAACTAATAAAAAATCACATAACTAAATTATTAAAACATAAACTAAAATTAAAACTGAAATACAAAAATAAAAAGCAAATTCCCAAAAATTAATGAACACTACAACAGTATATAATAGTACTAAAATAACACTGATTAGAACTTTGCAGCGAACAGATTTACTCTCAGTAATGTTCAGTTAATAAACTGAAATAAAATAAAATATAAATATTAGAAGACAAATGCAAAATTAAATAAACTACTTTTAGTTTAAATATTGAATTAGTATTAAATATTAAAATTACAAAGTAATATAAAATTAAAACTTTATAGAACTAAAAAACTAAATTAATAAAATTAAAATAAAATTACTAAAACATAAACTAAAATTAAAACTGAAAATGCACAAATAAAAGCTCATTCAAACATTATATAAATATAATTTTTCGGCATGTTTTTTTAGACATTGGCATTTATAATTAATTATATACCCAAATCAAATGTTATAAACCTTTTCTAAATAAATCCTAAACTTAGTTTACATGTTAAGTTAATGTTGAATGTTACCCTCTAGGTAAGCGAATCGGCCATACTCCTTGAGAACTTCAGGCTGGGCTGGAAAGCCCTCCATCCTCAGAACGAAGCCCCACCGCTGATGTCAGCGTCCTCTGGAAGCTCCACCTCCCACACAGTTCCACCATCCAACACCGAAAAAGTACAGCTCATTAAAAAGAGCGGACTTATACCAAGCCGGAAGAGACCTAGAACAACACAGTGGTTCAAGTCTACCGGTAATGAAACATACACAGAATAGATGCTGAAATACATCAAGTGAACATTTATTTCACACACTATTTCATAATATTAAAATTAACAACAACAACTACAGAAAACGTGGTTTGTCCAATGATGAAGCTGTCAGTAAGAAAAAAAAATTGACAATTTTGCCAAGCTGACAATGGAGCAACTGAAAAGAATAGCTGCTTATGCTGAAACAATAGGTGGACACCTAATATTAGTGCATTGCATGTGACTGGGCTAATACCACTCAAAACACACACAATTCATTCTGTATTTAGTGCACCTCAACAACAGGAAGGGGATTGTTGAAACAAAATGAGTTATATAAGGGCTACTCTTGTCTTATGCACATAAATGGATAAATCCATGATTCCTGTTCATTTAAATAAATGTAGTCGAATCAATTTACAGGAAGGACGGACTGCTTGCTTACACATAGTCTTTTGGATGAATAACTATGGAGATATAATTGTTGCATAATTCCAAATTAATAGATTATGATCCACAAATAAATGTTAAAGAGATTAACAAAAATGAAACATATTGACAAATATAAATAGAATGAGATCCACAAATAAATTAGAGATTCACAAACACGAATTAAATTCACAAATAATTAGAATGAGATTTTTACACAAATATATTTTTATGTCACAAACACAACTTTGCCTGGCATTCATTTGTGAATTGGGTCTTGTGCAGTTGTAGATTGCTCCCTGTATATTTGTGGATCACTGCCCACATTTGTACACAATTCACAAATGCGTGGACTCCACCCACCGTCTACTCAAGCCAATCAGATAACAGCCACACTTCACTGACCAATCGTAGCACGTTCTCGCTATAACTAATCAATCTCCATAAATAAAAGTCACAAAAATCAGCCACAGACAACTTGATTAACCGATAGGACAGTCTGTCGTGCCCTCAAGTTTGATATTTTTCATGGGAAAAATGACATTTCTTTTTTTACCCGTCCTGTAGAATCGGCCCGTCTGCCACTCATCAATGCTCTCCTCCCATTTACTGTAGTGTTTTGAGCGCGTAGTGAAGACAGAGACGGGGCAGCATCTCCTTTTGTGCCATAATAACGAGTGTATCTCCTGAAACAAACACCACCACAACACATGTTATTATTTCATAGCATCAAAGGATATTATCTCAATCATTTCAAATGCCATTATAATAGTCCTATAAACAAAACAAAGCATTAATATCTTCATATAACAGTTAAGCACATTTCCCCCAGTTTCCCATTAATGTAATGCAGTAAAGTCTAGTTCTCATTAACGTAATGCAACTAAAATAATGACATTTTTTTTTAATTTGTTGTATTTAATGCATCACTGTCTCCTGGATTCTCGCTGAGATTAAACAACCTTAGCATTGGCTGCTCTAATATGAATATGTAAGAGGCGCAACTTTATGACTGTTGATGAGTCCCTTCCTATCATGAAGCTTGTAAATAGTCATTTTTTTATACATTACCGCCACACCACTTCCTTTTAAAAATCTTATGAAATTGCATGCAGCATTTCCTATTGAAACAGGAAAGTATGGCAAGACTTACCAAAGTTGTTTGTCTCTTTTTTAAGCCCTTAGTTCCTTTTAAGCACTTAGTTATTAGTTATTAATAATTATTTCAAAATTTCTCAGTTATGAAAACAACTGTACACTCAATAATGAAATGTATCTGTTAACAATCTTTTTTTTTGGTCAGCATTTGGGGGACCTATGAGGGACATACACTATTGTTTTTCAAAAGCTTGGCAGTCAATAAATTTTGTTCATATTTTTGAATGAAGTCGCTAAGCTGCATTTGAAACGGTAATATAGTGAAATTTTCTTCCAGTTTAACATTTTGTACAATTTTATGTTTTACTATATTGTACACTATAATTAACCTCCTGTGATGGCAAAGCTGAATTTTTAGCATCATTACTCCAGGCTCAGTGTCACATGATCCTTCAGAATCATTCTAATATGCTGATGTGATTGCTCATATTACTATCAGTGTTGAAAACATTGTGCTGCTTAGGTTTTTGTAGAAACTAAATTTTTTTCCATGATTCTGTAATGAACAGAAAGTTCATAAAACAGCATTTCTCAGAAATAGAATTAATGCATCTTGCTGAATAAATGTATTAATGTCCCTTAATAAGATCAAAGCATTCTGAACAGTAGTGTAAATAGATTAAAGACATGTTTTTACACACATACTAAAGAAAACAAAGACGAGAGTAACCTGATCCATAATGTGTATAAAGAGAATGAAAAAAAAGATTAGACAAAAGAACAAATAAAGATTTTAATATATTATTTTTTTTGTGATTTTTTTGAAATATCTATACATCATGGTATAATTCATCTGGATTCACTGAACCGAGACAAATCTCCCCTGCACAACTTTTCATGCTGTTCGCATTAAAAATGTACAACTGTTCACTTCTGTGGAAACAAGCCAAAATATTGATGGTTCCATGTTGCTCTCACACAGATTTTTGTCCAATCAATGCCCTCTAGATTGAGAATGTCCCTCCCACTAACAACCAACCAGCAAGTATCAAATCATGATGTATTATTAAATCTCTATGAAAGAAAGGGCTTGTTTCATTGTCTATCCTGCTGGCATATTCACCATACCTGACATATATTTCTCTCTCTGGAACCAAATGTGATTTTAGGCATATCCCGGCCCAAACTGAAACTCCACACGTGTTGTGACTGGGTTAGCAGGCACCAATGCAGCTCACAGCCAGAGCTGCCGCCACTTCCTCCCCTTTCTCTGTGGGTGGGCTGGAGTCCTTAGGCGAGTCGAGTCGTCCATCAGTGTTTTTTGGTTTCATGCGGTTAGGTCAACTCCACAGAGCACTACAGGTTCCATTCGGGCTGAACGCCCGTTCTGGTGACTGTTCTCTTTGGCCAGAACTAAAATGAAGTGAAAACTTTAAATAAAGAGAGGAAGAACAAACCGCTCTATCATCCAATCCTAGTGAGCTGTCCCCGACCTAGACAGATTTAAGAAAAAAATCTCTTTATACATTTTGGTTTTTTCTCTAACATCTTTTTCCTCAGACAAAAAAAAAAAAAACCATTTTGGATCTTAATCAACAGCTATAAGACGTGTCTTTAAAGTCCTTGTTTCTCAAGAAAATATATGCAGATGCCCTGCTTATGCCTTAGTGATATTAGCTGTTTCTTTGCATATTTCATGATGTTGTGAACCACAGCAATCGTCCACGCCTAATAGGCTCTTAGTTGCACAGAGAAACAGGACTCTCACAGTACAGCCGTTGTTATGGTAGAACCAGTTTGAACTGAGTGGGGTTTTTTTGTCAGTGGCAGTGTGCCGCCTCCTCCTAACAAGGAGTTTTTTTCATGAATTTACTACGAGGCCACAAAACTGGCTGCTGTCAATATTTTCCGTTACCTTTTTCTCTTGCAGCCTATGCACAGAGCTGTAAGGGTTTTGACAGTTGTCTGGTGATGTAGTAACACCCCAGACACAGATTCCTCCGTCTTTTTCAAGGTGAAATGGTTTCATTCCATGGCCCCCCTCTTATCGTCCTTTATGGCCCGTTCCCATTAACCATCTTGAACATGATGGAACATCAAGTGCTATCATTTTCCTTATTCTCAATGTCCCACACAAAACACAGCCACTGGAAAGACTGGAGTCCTGAAAAAGAGAAAGGATGAATTTAAAACTGCAAGTATATACAGGCACGTACACTACTGTTCAAAAGTGGAGAAGATTATCCTAATGTTTTTTAATATGTCCTTTAAGCTCACCAATGAAAATTGCATACAGGTAAAAACAGTAGTAATTTTGAAATATTGGTACAATTTTTAAAATAACTTTTCACTGTTTTAATATACGTTTAAATGCAATTTATTCATGTGATGGCAAAGTCAAATTTGTCCACCTTGTAGTCCTGAGGAATGACAGGTGACAGCCCTGTCTACAGTGAGCGTGACCATTCTTTTTTTCCTGGGCCAGGCAGGTGAGTAGACGGTCCCAGGCTTCGTGGGTACAGAGCATGGTAAAAGGCGGGATTTTCACACCCATAAACCCCAGTCAACCACCCTGGAGAGTGGGGGTCGCTCCATAGAACAGCAACCTGCTGATATATTGCCCCTGAACCCCCCCTACTCATACGCAACACAGTCACCTAGGAGGATAGAGGGGTTTAAAACAGACTGTAAAACTAGGTCCCGTGTGAGATCTGAACACTTTGCATATATAACAACACCAAACACTGTGCCCTTACTGTGTTAATATCAATACATACAGTCTAATTGAGTTACTAATTTTGGTCAAAGTGAGTCACAAAAGATACTACACACTACCGTTCAAATGTTTGGGGTTGTAAATATATTTTTAAATTGTTGTTTTGAAAGAAACTTACAAAGGCTGCATTTATTTGATTAAAGACAAATACTGTAAAACTGTAACCATTTAAAGAACTGTTTTATATTTTTAATATATTAGAAAATCTGATTTATTCCAGTAATGGCAAAGCTGAATTTTCAGCATCATTACTCCAGTCTCCAGTGTCACATGATCCTTCAGAAATCATTCTAATATGCTTGATTTGCTGCCTCAAAAGCATTATTATCATTGTTGAAAACAAGTGTGACTTGCTTTAATATTTTGGTGGAAAACTGTGACACATATTTAATTTATTTAATTTAGATTATTTTCGAATGAAATTTTTGTCAAAGCATGAATGGACCTGCGGAATAAAAGTAATAATTAATGTAGGAAAACAAAAAAAAAAACACAAAAAAGAAAGAAAAAAAACAATGAAAAAACAAAAAAAAAGTAAAAAACAACAAAAAAAAAAAAAAAATAAAAGAAAAAAAGAAGGAAATTAAAAAAAAAAAACAAACAAAAAACAAAAAAAAAAAAAATCAACCAAAAAAAAAAAAAAAAAAAAAAAAAAAAAAAAAACAAACAAAGAAAACAAAAAAAAAAAAAAAAAAAAAAAAAAAAAAAAAAAAAAAAAAAAAAAAAAAAAAAAAAAAACAGAAAAAAAAGAAAAAAAAAAAAAAACCCAAAAAAACAAGAAAAAAAAAACAAAAAAACAAAAAAAAAACAAAAAAACAAAAAAAAAAAAATAAAACAAAACAAATAAACAATCAAGAAAAACAAAAAAAAAATCTTTACTGACCCAAAATGGTCTGGAACAGTAATATTGATTTCTTTTTAGAATTTTTATTGGATCACAGCAGTTCTTTACCTGGTTAGCAATAACAGATTTGTATTGGTACATTCCAGGATTCAGTTGCCCCACCGGCAGAATCGCGCCCCTCCATTCCACGCGTGCATACTGCCTCCGCCAATGCCACCAAGAGGAGCACCCTGCACAAAATGTGTCCTCTGTCACACTGGTCCATTTACAAGAGTTCTGCTTTGATGTTTCCTGTTTGTCTTTGCACTCTACCATAAATCTGTCCTAGTGGTAAAGCCCCAAACATATCAATAAAAGGAGCCTTCTTCTCAACCTGGGTCTTTTCCGTACCACCATTCTCAGATTACCTGCTTCAGACAAAGCAAGGAGGAATTCACTAAACTGACTTTTTCCCCTCTCAGGCCATACACAGAAATAGACTTGAAAGGTACTGATGAAAGTGAGGATTGGGTTTCACTGAGAGTTTGTGATCAAATATACTCGTCATGTATCTATTGTGCAACAACTCACTACTTTTTTTGACTTCCTAACATTGGTGTTTATAGTGCACGAACTAACGAAAAAACAAAAAAAAATAGTTTATAATAATGCAACCTCTAATTTCACATATAACTAAATACTACAATTTCCCGTTTAGTCCACAGCTCAAAGCACTCCATCCGACTCCATTCCTGTCGTCCAACCATCACCTCCTCGCTATAATGCACACGCAGCGCATGTGTTTCAGTCTTGCTGCTTCTCAGCACAAGAGCGCCTAAGAAAACAGAGACTGATTTCACCACAAACACAAAAGGGCATGATGGCATTATGTATAAGCTGGGAACTAGATAAAAATCCCTTTTTTTTCCTTGACAATTCGTTTATGGATCGTCACATAAGTTTTTTGGCAAGTTGTTTACTTTGTATTAAAGGAAAATTCAATAAAACAGTATATTACAAAATATTTCTCACATTAAAAAAAGTGCAACTTTCAACAACCAACTATGGAGGTTTCGATTCATGAAACTGCGTATAAGATGCTATGTCAATGGGTTCTATGCTGTATGCTAGTTGAGTAAATCAGTCAATTGTGGTGAAGGTTGAGCAACAATGAATACCTTTTTTCACATACACACCAGAGGACTGATTGTGTAAATGTGAACCATACAATAAAGATTTATAAAACGGCGACTGACAGTTGTTTTTGTCCAAGTCCAATCCAAGTAAAAAACACTTTGCCAAAGCCTGCAGCATGCCTGCAGGTAACTCACAAATGATCCATGTGCTCAGATTTCTGGTTTCAACTAGTGTGGCAAAGATGCAGTAAACACACAATGAGCTGTCCTTTTTGATGAGCCAGAAGTAACCATGAAACACTGGTTGACTAAATGGAAGCTGCTAAGAACCAAAGCAGGAAAAGCCGCTTTTAGCAGAAGAAGGGAATGAAGACATGTTCCATCTGTGGTCAAAATATAACCACTGAACAATATTTCCTGTTTCGCTTCAACCGCAGGACATTGGTAAAAACAACAAAACACCACTGAGATGTGTAGAATGGTCCATTTCCCGCAGCTTTGATGCAAACAAATTTTATTCTTTTAGTAACCGCGTTTGCTGTAGATGACGCGGTAGGACCGAGCAATGAATGACCAAGTGAATCAAGTGTAAACATACCTGACCCCCTAAAGAAATATGCTCGATCATGTTGGGCAATGAGACATCTCTGGTTTGAAATGGTTTCCTCGCCTCTCTCTTTGAACTTCGTGGTACAGACATATATCCGGCCAGCCGCCTTTAGCACACCAAATCCTGTTTCTGTAGACACATACCGGCTCTTCAGCTCAGCCAGAGACGTGCTGTCATTTAAATCCATAGTAGAGCTGCTGGATCCGCAGTCCAGAAAGCCAAACTATAAAAAATCTGCTCCTTAAATCCTCTGAAAAAAAAAAAGCAAAATAGAAAAAAAAAGTGTTAATGCATATAGGATATTTTCTTTGTTTTAAGGCTAAATCAACAGATCACCTTAATGACACATGGTTTGAAAAATGACATCTTGCTTACTGTGTTGTGCAAGTAAGAGTTGAGATCACATACTGTATCTTATCTGCGTGCATGGGCAGGTGTCTATCTGAACACAAAGTTCACCTGCCACCAGAGGTGACAGGTTCAGTTGTCAGCAACAACCACAGGCGGTGGCCTGGTCGCTAAATAACAATAAGCTTGCCCTCTTCTTCACTTCACCCCTGGTCCAGCAGGCAAATCCTAACCTATCATTTTTTTTCTGTATAGGTAGAATTCATTTAAGCCAAACAAATGAGATATCTGTAAGCATCCCCCAGCTTCCACTCTTTAAAATAAAGCAGCTTCCGATGCAGGTTAGAAAGAACCTTTTTGTCTAAACAGTTCCGCAAGGATCCGCTGCCATCTGAGAAGAACCTTCCTGTTAGATAAAAGGTTCTTTATAGCGAAAGAAGTTTAGCTGAGATTATAAAAAGGTGTAAGAAAGAGATGGTTCTTTAAAACCCAACTGACTGAATGATTCTTTGCAGGAAGAAAGAAAGATGGTTCCTCTATGGCATCGCTTGAAGAACCTTTTGAAGCACCTTTATTTTTGTGCGGTATCTCATCAACAGATCTTGATATTTTTGACTGCACTTAATCTAATGTCCTGAAATTCAATATATTTGCACCTGAAATAAAAACAACAGAATAATAAATAAATAAAAAATAATTTAAATAAACAACAACAACAAAATATATTTCTCGCTTCTGGCTCTAATACTACATCCATGATTTCCTTCTATTTTTAACCCTGTTTCCATTCTAGTGTCGCTTTTCTGTTTCCAACTATTTGTTTTCATATTATATTTAATATGTAAATATAAATTATATATATATATATATATATATATATATATATATATAATTTATAAATCACACTTTTATTTAGACATGCCCCAAACATTGATCCGTTCTGCAAAAAAAAAAAAAAAAATGCAAACTCACATGCAGCGTATAATAACACACAATAATTCTAACAAGGGAAATTAGTAACCCTAACCTCTCAGACAGACGATCATCATTGTTAAAAGTCTAAAAACTTTTGCTGTATTTTGCCTTAAATAAGTAATGCTAAAATTCCACACTATTTTGAAAAATACAGCACCAATAAAAAAGAATCGGTAAAGACACATCTAATTATAGACATGATGTAATAATATCCAATATGCGTGCGCCTTTCCTCATCACCTCTAAACGTCTGGATTCTTGTTCATTGCAATTCATCAGAGGAGTGTTTATCTCTCTTGCCTCCTTTTACTCTGGGGTCCTGTGTGTGGCGAGAGATGCGCTTGTTTGAAGCTCTACGGCATGACTGTCAGCGGCCATCGGTGTCCCTGTCTGTGCCCCGCGGATACACCTTGTTGCAGTTGGATCTTGGGGTTTTTTCAAAGTGAACGTAGAAGCTAAATCTTAAAAACGAAAAGCATGCATACGGCATTTATACACAAATCCTTAAGTAAAGAACACATTGTCTTATGCAGAAAGAGCAGATCGCGATCGCTTGATGAACTATTTCGCACTGACAAGGAGACAGTTCAGTCGAGGACCTTTGTGTTGGCGTATACCAATATGATCTCACTGTGAGAGAGCACCGTACAAAAGAGGGGTCCTCGTTTCAGTATTTTTCCAAAGAAACACAACCCCTTTTCTCTATCTATGGTATATCTTACTATAAACCACCTCTTGACTATTTAAATGTTATACGTTACACATTTCCCTAACTATTTTCTTTCTCAGGAAACCATACACCACCCCCGTTGTGGTTTTGGATCGGGACTTTACGTCACTTTGCCACGGAGCCAATGATCGTGCTTTATCAATTTTCAAAGTCGGTTCTTTTGAACAGCTAATTTTAAAGAATCATTTCATCAGCGATTCAGTCATTCGTGTCGTGAATGTGCTTTAGTCTAAACTTCACTAAGTAAAGTAAAAACACATACTGCTGTTTATTACGTTTTTCGATTGACATTTTTAAATCTTTGTTAGTCGTTGTTTTTTTAACGATGGCATTTTTGTTAAAATGTGAAAAATATTATTTTCTGCCGAGAACTATACATAAATTTAAATATCACTTAATGTAAATGGAAATTAGGTTATCTAAACTTGCTTTTGGAATTATAATTAGTTTAAGAAGTTTTTACTACCAGCTTTTGAGCTCTCGGTCATTTGGACTGATTGAGCGAACAAATCGTTTAAAAACTGAACATCTTGAACCGATTCATTGAAACGAATTGATTCATAAGAATGATTCGTTCTGGAAATTGGACATCGCTATACCGGAGTTAGGAAAAAAAGAGATGCACATCTTGTACTTTCCCATGATGTATTTTTACTGAGTAAATCAAAATAATAGGCACAACGAAGTTTTTTCTCAAGTCTAGTTCCATGTCATGGACGCGTTTGTTTTTGTATTTATGAATGTAACTTGGAACAGCGTTTGGAAAACTCTAGGGAAACCCTTATTATGGCCAAGAAAAGTCTCCGGTTGTTTTGTTTTTAAGTAGCTGGAGCGTCGCCGGTCTACACTTTTCCTTTAACTTCTGTGGTCAGTAATACGTAGTAGAAAAAAATCGACGAAAAGAAATAAAAGAAACAACTTCGAGGTATCGTAAAGAGAACAAATAAAAGAACGTCAAGACTTCCTGCTGCATATATAGTAAACATTCGTCGTTGTCAAGCTGTATGATGCCAGCTCAACGTAGATATTAGCTGCTCTGTAGCTACTGTTCAACTTCGCACATATCTTCCTGTCAGAGGCAGATTAATTAGAGAGGATAGTTTCAATATCTGTGCCAATGCTTAAGAGAATAAAGAATATGTTCAAATATAAATTTGAAAATAAGAAAACTAAGATAATCTCGACAGTGCATGACCTACTCTTTACCCTGCTAATACATCTTAAATCAGTTTGAGCTGGTTTGCTGGTCTTAGCTAGTGTCCTAGTTTGAAAAAAAAATCCCCTCTAAAACCAACAAACCTACCTGTCCAGGCTGGGAGCCCAGAAATACCATCTTAGGCTGGTATATATATATATATATCTATCTCAACATTAAGTAAATGCTGTGCATGTAACCTCTGTGTTTTTCAGAGATGATTGAGGTGGGTGAGCATCAATGGCACGAGGGCCTGTGTTTTTGGCTGGGGAAGCTTTTAGAGTGTCTTATAACCTTCACAAACCCTATGTCACATCTGTCTACATCTGCCAGCAGGTAAAGAACACTGTAATCAGTGACTTTGATTTGCTTCTAGTTAAAACGCATTTATAACACTGGACCACAAAACCAGTCTTAAGTCGCTGGGGTATATTTGTAGCAATAACCCTGGACCACAAAACCAGTCTTAAGTCGCTGGGGTATATTTGTAGCAATAGCCAAAAATACATTGCATGGATCAAAATTACAGATTTTTTCTTTTATGCCAAAAATCATTAGGATATTAAGTAAAGATCATGTTCCATGAAGATATTTAGTTAATTTCCTACTGTAAATATATAAAATACTAATTTTTGATTAGTAATATGTATTGCTAAGAACTTCATTTGCACAATAACTTTAAAGGCGATTTTCTCAGTATTTAGTTTTTTTGGCACCCTCAGATTCCAGATTTTCAAATAGTTGTATCTCAGCCAATTATTGTCCTATCCTCACAAACCCTACATCAATGAAAAGCGTATTTATTAAGCTTTCTGATTATGTATAAATCTCAGTTTTGATAAATTGACACTTAAGACTGGTTTTGTGGTCCAGGGTCACATATATGTATGCATGTATATATGTGTGTGTGTGTGTGCTGTCAGTCCTGATAGATTGAGTTTGTTTCATCTTCCACAGGGGTGGATAACTGTTGCCTGGTCAGTGCTCAGATCCCTGCCAGGTCCCTGCCAGTGGAATCGTCTGTGTCTCTACCGCTCAGGGCCCAGCAGGACGTCCAGCTGATAGCGACACTGTACTCGATCCCAAGCAGAGGTGAAGCATGCGCAGTTTTTTCTCTATTTTACTGCGTTTTTGCTGTATACTTGTAATCAAAGGGCAGTTTTTTTTATATACATCCCATATCTAAAATGTTTGGAATTAAGACAGTGGTTTGTGTTGGTCATCAGTCAGTCACTTTGTTTTATATATAGCATTTTATCCAACAGAGAAGTTGTTTCGAAAGGCAGCTTCACAGTAATTAAGCCAGGAAAAAACAGAATCATGATGCAGAACTTTCTCAAATTGAGACTCAAATCTAAATTCTTCTCGTAACAGAACCTCTACACAGGCAGTAAATTGATTATACAGCACTCCAGTCAGTTCAGTGGCTGCTGCAGATACACAACAACAGTGGGGAAACAGCTGAACATCGAATGATTTGCAAAGCGGCAGTTTGTGGCGCGAAAATGCTAGGCACTAAACCTGTTCAGGTTTGTAGAATCTGGGAATTATTTCTACTGGATGAGCTGTGCTGTTGCTTGCAAAATACACAATAATGCAATATTCAATAACTCGACATTAAATATTAAAAGCGTAGTATTTGGGGAAAAATGCAAGTTTAACGAGTTTCCAATCAGAGTCATGCATTATTAGAAACCCTATAAATTCAAAAAACATCTGATATGCTGACCAACCCTATGAAGAGTTAAGGGCTAAATTACTGTGATCTATCTGAAAGTGTTGCTGTGATGAGGATTCGAGATGGCAGGTGACGGTGTCATTTCGCTCTAGTAGTCTCAGTTTATCATCATGGAAACCGGCTTGAGTTTGACCAGGGAGTTAGAGGAGAGATTTCATGATTTTCTCTTCTTCCTTCATTGAATCCAGTGAAACGAGGGCAGTGTGTGCTGGACACGCCACCTAAGATCTTGTTCCGGTGACCTTCGTTTGGATCCTGGAAGAGAGCAAGACCTGTAAGAAGCTGAATATAAACCAGACACAGATTCAGTCACATATAGCCTTTTGGGCTAAATTACCCATTACATTTTCTTTGGATAAGTGCTTATTTTATATAAATTATTAATCTCTCACAACATTATTAATAAGAAGTGAACCCCTTAATCAGTTCAGAAAAAAGCTAATGTCCCAGATAATGTTGATATGCCACTGAAAACTGGTTCATGGCACAAATCTAACAGTCAGCTGGCCAAAGCTCAGCTGTTCAGTCATGTAATTGCACATTATGCTGGGCTAATGTCATTCTGAGCAACCGAAGACAGCCACACACGTAAAACAGATCTCTGCTAGGTTTTTTCAACTGAGGACTACACCTAAATAATGTTTTCCCTTTATTCAGATTCTTATATAGTGAGGTTGTGCCAGCTGATGGTCCGCCCAGTTTCCGAGGTCAGGCAGTGAAATACGTGTACAAGCTCACGATTGGCTGCCAGCGAGTCAACTCACCAATCAAGTTACTGCGAGTCCCTTTTAGAGTTCTAGTGCTTCATGGTAGGTTGCACAGATGGTTTGTATATGGTGTCCCTTTTAGCCTTGTCCATGCAAAGCAGAAGTAAATTTTCAGCAAGTTGCATTAGAGATGCATAAATCATTTTCCACACACTTTTTATTTCTACACCTAAAGAAAAGTGCAATCTTTTTAGAAATAGAGTGAATACTTTGTGGTTGTTGAATAAATTAACCTTGTGTGACAAATATGCCTGTGAATAGAATGTGCCTCCACAGTGTAAGAAAATACTCTTTTGCAGGCATGCCAGAGCCTCCGTTCCCACGGGACGAGGAAGTGGCTCCTCAAACCCTTTCCTGGAGGAAGAGGAAGGAAGCAGGAGAGATACAAGATCGCTAGAAAGAGCTCTGGACATGCTAATGATCACCACCTCACGGACGATGCCCATAATGCGTGAGTGAGTGAATGTGGGTGGGTGAGTGATTGTGGGAAGGCTTGTGTCTTTGAAAGAACGTGTATTTGTCATTCATCCATCTCTTATCATGTTGTGGTCCTCAGCTCAGATTTGAATTCTGTGTCAACTGTGAAGATGCTTTTCCTTCACAGATATGTTCAACATCACAAACATGCGGGGAAAGGTGGCAAAGTTCTGCATCTTTAAGACTGTGTACAGGCTCGGGAAGATATTATTGGCACCTTCACATTCTCAGAAGGGGACATTCCATGTTTACAGGTATAGTGTACATTACAGCTCAAAAGTTTGGGGTCGGTATGACCTTTTCACTCCAGTCTTCAGTGTCAGAATGATCCTTCAGAAATCATTCGAATATGCTGATTTAATGCTCAAGAAAATTTTCTTATTATTAATTAATTTTGAAAATAGTTGAAAGCAGAAAATAACAACACTGCTTATTTATTTTGCTGAAAGCAAATTTTTCAGAAGTCTTTAATGCAATATAAAGCTCAAACAGAACAAGCATTTTGATTTTAGAATAAAATTCAACTAATGTTGAATGCAATGCCATAGTCCTTTCACGTCACTTCTGATATCCTTGCGGAATAAAGTATTAATATAAAAAAAAAAACTTTTTTGTAGATGTGTGAAGAAGCGCTCCAGGAATGTTCATGTGTATTTATATCTGCTCAGTATTCAGTAGACCTCTACAAAAGATGAGAGGATTCCCAAGAGCAGTACCAAGATGTCCCGGGCCAGGGCTGGTCAGTGTCACTGGTCATGGCCGACATCTAGAGTCCTGCTTGCACACAGCCTCCAACCATTTTCTCTCCTCCCTGTACCCTTAATGTTCCACGCCAGGATGCGACACGGATATAGTTAAGAATATCTTCACATCAAAAAAAAAACGTAAAAAAAAAAGCATAGTTACATAATTCAGCTTTGGTTGATTTATTGGCTGTTTCTGGCGTCAGCCTTGAACCTGGAGTTATGTAAATCTGTTATATCATACATATGTGAGTAAAGAAGAATAAATAAGCACTATAAGGCAACATTCTCATTTCAGTTTTTTTTTATTCCTCTTCCCCATTTATGTTAAGATGGCGTCTGCATTTTGAGTTTCGTAACAGCGCGGGAGCCCGTGGAGGCACCAGTGGTTTCTGCAAATCAGTCATAAGTCACAGTATGGACTGGGGCCAGAGCATGTGGAATGTGGATCAACCTTCAGTTGGGACCTTCCAATCCAGGAGTGCTTCCCACAAATTCCCAAACGCTGGCTTCATAAAAAATTTTGTTTTTTTTTTCCCAAGTTCACAGGACAAACGCATCAACATTTTTAGTTGTGCTGGGAGTAGTCGTACAGACCTAACAGTTATTGTTGTTGTGAGATCGTCTTGTTCTCAGTCGGGATTTTGAATTCAAAGGTAGCTTATTTTGGAGTTTGTTTGTGATTGTTTTATTTTATCTTTTTGCCCTGCAAAAATGAATGATCAATCTTTATTTAATCATACTTTACATGTCAGCCTTGACCACAGACTGCTTTTACCTACTGTAATGCAAGATTCTGTATGTTATTGCTTCTTTCATTTGTATGCTCCAGACTATAATGACAAATGGTTTCTATTGTATTTCAGTTTTCTATTACAAGCTATTTTGTACCATTTCTCTATATGCAAACCATAACTGAATAAAACTGTTACTGAGTTATTGTCAGCTGGTGGTTTGTTGAATTATTTTTTACATTTTTTTATTCAGTGTTTCTCAAACTGAAGTTACAATATGTCCTGTATTTCTGCTGTAATTAAACAGAAACTGAGTATTGATAGATTAATAAATATATAGGTTTATAATATGCTTATAAACATAAACCACGATCGTTTCTTGGAGTATTAAGAACTGTGTGTTCTTCAATAAAAACAATATTTGGGGAAAAATAAATGTTGTTTCGGTTTCATCTTGATTTTGTGTTTTTTAGCATTTTTAATAATTTCATTTCTAATAATCATTTGTTAATTTGAATACTTTTAAGTCATCCTGTGGCACTCTTTAAATTAGCACCATGCACAACATTTATCAAATCAAAATATTGGTTTTTGAAGAGTTTTTTTTGTTTGTTTGCAACTATTTAATGGGGAATACACTTTTAATTTTTTTGCTATCCAGAGTTTAAAATATATTCTTGGCTATTGAGGGGAATGAGCAATAACAGGCCATACAGTACTAATATTTAGTGTTATAGTGATGTGATAATAAATGGTAGAATAAGCACAAATTTTTGGACAATAATATACGCCCAATACACAACATTCCATACCAATAAACAGAAGCTCATCACATCCCATACATTGTTCAAAACTTTACGGAACTTAAAAAGAATGCTTTGCTCCCCTACATTCTATAGATGTCAACACCCAACTTCCAATCTTACTTTAAACTGAACACTTCAAATAGGTAATGGTTATATGTTTGAGAATCACAGTTGCTATACGAGTAGCCATCCCATCTCGCTATAATAAGTGGACAGATGTTAGCTGACAGGCAGGTGATTTGTGGTTTTGAAGGCTTCCTCCATGCTATAACTTATAGTTTCATGTTAATGCCTCCATGTCTTGATAACATTGTTCTCGTTCTCCAGGAGATGCAGGGCAGGCGAGGATCAGAGGTCATCAACCAGTCTGACCTGGCAGGTCAGAGATTCAACTTGGAACTTCACACCAGGGAGGGAAAGTCCCACCAGGCCGATGCGCACCCTGTAAATTGCGTGATTCATTGAAATTAAAAATCCAAAATGAACTACTTTCCACCAGCACCAAGTAAAACAGCTGAATAGTACACTCCTTCTCAAAATGTCAGGGCCTAAAGGGGATTTTTTCACCTGCAATGCCATAGAAGAACCATTTTTTGTTCCCCATAAAAACTTTTCAGTGAACAGTTCTTAAAGGGAACTATTTTGTGAGAAGAACATTTTAATAATCTAAAAGAAGTTTTTTACACTATAAAGAACCTTTTTGTGCAATGGAATAGTTCTGTGTTTTTTTTTTTTTTTTAAAGCTTCTTCATGGAACCATCACTGACAATCAAAAACCTTTATTTTTTAGAGTGTACTTTGATCAGACATAAAAATCTCAAGTTTCTCATAGGTTCTTTTATTTATTATCCAATAGAGAAATGAATGCGAGATGTTATAGTTGCTTACGTTTCGCAGCATCCCACTCCCACATAGGGGTGCAGGCAGGTGCACTGCACACACAGCCTGCTCCATCCAGCTCTCCCTCCCATAGAGTACTGCTTCCCATCCTACTCATACAGAGCTGTGAGAGAGACATCCCGAACACACTGAAGATCCAACCTCCTCACGTCTTGAGAGTGCCTGATCCACAAGTGCCACTCTGAATAAAACTCACCTTTTTATTGTGTGAATATCATGAACAAATTATTAGGGACACCTGGGTCTCACCTTGGGGAGTTAGAAATGGCAACTGCAAGCAATTGGTGCTCGCTGACAACATAGTCATCAACAACAAATGAAGGCCAATGAAGATCATCACTCACTAGCGCCATAATCTCACCTTTGGGATCCATCTCGAGTAGTTTGATTACAAGCCCTCCTGAATCGTTTTTCTCTCCTCTTAAGCACCTCCATTTATACACCCTTGCGTTTCATGGGATGTGGTGTGAGGAGTGGTTTACACCCTACCTGAGGGGTGTGTTTCTGGGGTGGGGGCAGGCTAGTTAAGGCTGTTTGAGGGGGGGGTGTGCAGAGGAGGAAAAAGCTGTGGCTTGGCACCACTTGCTTTTTCCTCTCCGGTGATTACCATTCTCCGCTCCACTGGGCATGGGACTTTGAAAAACTATAGAAATTCCTGACACATCCTTTGAGATGACTCAAGAGAATTGGCAGAAGAGAGCTAAGAGAGCAAGAGAGAGCAAAAAGTTGCCGTGAGGCAGCATACCCAGAACAAATATGGATAACATCACGAAATTGCCGATTAAAGACCACCAGCCCACATTTAAAACAAAAAAACATATATATATATACAAAAAAGGGCCAATATTTTCTAATTTGATTACATGCTGTCGAGCTTCAAAAATATAAACTTTCCATCATGTCCAATTTTTTGGACATGATGGAAAATTTGTTACGTCGAACCAGCATGCAGAACAAATATATGGATAAAACGAGTTTGCCAATTAAGAATGATAACACCCCTACATTTAAATATATGCTAATATTTATATATACACAAAGGTGACCCAATTTATTCTAATTTGATAAATGCTTGCTTTCTATAATTGTCCAATTTTTTTTTTTCACAAAATAAGAATGAATTTATATATTTATATATACATAAACACACACACGACACACACCGTAGGCTTTATTTCAGTTATTATTAATAACAAAAGCTGTCAGTTTTTATTGTACTGAAAATGTATAATTTAACTTACAATATTGCCAAAGGGTTGGAAAAATATGGTTCAAATACTCCATGGATATCAAGATTACCCTAAACACAAGTTTAGAATAATATTTTTTTTCCCCCACAATCTGTATTTTGTCACTTTTTTGGATGTAGTCACACCCACAGGTGCTAACAGAAAACATCTGCAATGTTGCATTGACCCTAACTAATTCTAATATTTTGCCTTAATTTTCATATTTTGCAATCTGATTAGGCACAAATTAATGTCGAACTGTTCATTTATCCCTCAGAATCATTCATATTGTTCAAAATCGGCTTAAGGACCTGAACAAATCGTTGTAACCGGGCTCATAAAGATAGAAAATCATGTCTTTGTGGCAGGTTTTTGGTGATTAACGGTATAATACAACACTTCTTACAAATTGTTTGTCCGAATCGAAAATGTTAAAATGCTAAAACAACAAGATGCCACTGAGAGAAAAACCGGCACGAATTCTTTGGATCAGCCCCAACCTCCGAATTAGTTACAAACCAGTGTTTGGCTTTTATTCAATTTCACCTGATTGGTGTAACTCTCACCGCAGATGGATTCTAATGCATGGTCAAACGGGGTTGGTTCTCAAACATCACCAAATTGTTTCTAGGTGATTCCTTCAAACAACAAAAACAGTCATGTGCATCACAACCGTGGTCCCTAGGTTGCCATTACCGCCTGTCTGCTTCTTTGGACTTGAGCTTCAATGCTTGATGATGTCAGGGCCGTGGTGACCGCCACGGGTCGTCCCTAAGATGTCATGAGCAGGAGGAAACTCTAAAGACGAATGGACTTTTAATTGCACAAACCACGCTGCAGGTGTGTGTGTGTGTGTGGTGTTGCTGACATAGAAGATGAAGTGTAATTTTCGACGTTTTTGTTATTGGAGGATCCTCGTAGGTGGTCAGTAGAGGGATTAGGCTTTGAGGCGTATGCCACGAGGTAACGTTCTTTGAGCCAGAACCAAACATTACATACTCGTTCACGCATTAGTTCATCTCTCGTCATCTTTGCTATCAAGATGGAAATAATTGCGATAGAAGAAACAGGCATTTTCCAACGAGGCCCTGGTGTACCACAAAGTCTCTCTGTAGCATTCACACCTGTGTCACCCCACAGTAGTCTGAAAGGTGTTGAAAGCTCCTCCCTGTGTACTGCATGTTGTACTACTGCTGTATGGCTCTGACTAGCGCCTCAGTTTGGACAAAGTGACTCACAGTCTCTTTTCTGCTCTGGTCGTGCATTCTGACCATGTTCCCCTCTGGTTGAACGTAAGAACTGGTGTCATATTTAAAAATTTCCACCTCATAGGACATGATTTGTGTCCAATAGGAATGAAAATTGCCAAATGCCATTGGGCAGTAGTTCTCATTTCGTGGTATCAATTAATCCTTGGTTATTGTCGTTAAATGGCTGAATTACTAACTGCTGTTATGAATAATTCTGTTCCCGGTCACTTGCTTTTTTGGGCAGCACCATTTCCTGATTTCATGGATACCTTAGGGAAGCTATGCCACTGTTTCAACTTATGTTTGTATGTACCCTCTTTAATCTATGCTCCTAGGAAAATAATTATCTGCCCAGAACAGAATCCTCCTGGAACAGAAATATCGAACGACAGAAGTACGAACAAGATGTTTACGTGTCGTTCCCCAAAACAGACAAAATCAAGTACATATTACACCTAATCAGCAGTTACAACACAACAGAGTACAGTTTGAGTTTACGATGTAATTAGTAAACTGCCCATTTTATCAAAAAACAGAAATAAATTCAGATTGATCATATCTGCAAATACCTAATCTATCATATGAAACAATTATTGATAGGTCTATAAACAATTCCTGAATATAAAAGTTCAGGGCCTGCTGGAGGTCAAGGCAGTTGGAAACTCTCATCATCACCAAGAGTGGCAGCTGCCCTTCATTTCCAACTCCCCAGGAATTGTGGCTTTAAACTTGAGAGCAAGCAGCAGAGCTCCCTCTGTGAAGTGTTCAGACGACATGATGGGTGGCAATGAGCCTTATCCTCTCTCTGTTAACAGCTCTTGAGTCCCGAGTGGAGGAATGTAATGGACCTGTGGTCCTTCTCGGCTACAGCAGAGTCTGACTCACCAACCATTTGGGCCATATAACTACACACTAATGCAGGGGGGGGACCCAAGTTTGCACTAAAATTTAGATACGAGTGTTCGAATTGCAAGCTGTCAGCGAATGTAAATTAAAAAGCAAGAACAGTTTATTTTCTCAATCATTTTTATTGACTTGGTACTTTTTTCTGCCCTCACAAATGAGTGTGAAGAGAGAATGACAGTTTTTACGGGAGTTGCCAACATATTTTGGTGCCTATATACACAAACACACCAATAAAATGTTCATTGCATTGGGGGAACATACTTAGAAAAATTATGTTAATGTACCCAAAACTACAGATAGCAATTGCAAATGATTTTTTCCGCCTGCTGTTGGCAGAAATGCTGACAAAGGCACTTAACCTGCTAGTTTCCACAGCAGGTCTAAGCGTATGAAACAATCACAAAGTGAGTTGAGTGCAATATATAAAGAACTCGTTATTCTTTTTCGTTGTTGTTTTGGCAAATTCTTAATAGATAGAGACCACAATGAGCTTGCCGTAATTTAAAAAGATTCCAAACAGGTCCTATACAAAATCATACGAAAGAATAAATGCATACTTTTTTCATTTAATTAATTAAGTGCAGTAGGCTGCCACAATCAAATTAATTAAACATATTTAAATATTTGAAACTTATACAAAAGCGTTTTTAAACACAAAAAAACTTGACAGTGACATGCCCTTAATTCAGTTTAAACCTCACAGACGCAGAAATATCAATGCAAATCACCACCAATGTACAACTAATTATGCAATTCTAAGAGGGACTTTTAAACGCGTTAAGAAGTTTGTCCTGTTTTAACGTATCCTTCGTAACAAACGAGATTCCCAGACCCAAAGAAGTCATTTCTGATCCGGCAGGTCCCATAACACAGTTCCGCTGCGGCTATGGAACGATTGACATCGATTATTTACTCCTGGTATAATGTTTTTGTTTCGAAAAGCAGACGCGATCGAGCCCCGGCAAATGTTTATTTTACCCACTTTATTAATTGTCTTAATTAAGACTGCAATATGTTAGACCGCCCAATGCTTGCTGGTTCAGTAATCTCATAGCAGAGTATATCAAGCCTATACATTATAAACTGTCCTCTAAACTTACACGCTTGAAGCAGATCCATGCAGGGTTTTGCTCTAGGCCCGGCAGTTATTACAACCAAAAATCGCCTGACAAACTGCATTTTTTATTTTATATCAGTTTGTGTTTTATTCACTACGTTTGCATAACACTCGGTCTATTACTGAAATGGACACAGACAAGTTTAACTAGGTGTAAGTGCGATGGGACATAAACGCCCCCCACTGAAAATGTGAGTTATGTTTCTGCACCTTAGTCATCGTGTTTGATTGCAGAACGTGTCAAACCAGCAAATGTCACAGAGACCGATAAACCCTCACATGGCTCATCGCGCGTATTAAATGGAATATACCGTGTATGCATTATCCATCTGTATCGCTGTAGGTAACTTAATATCATACTAACATAAAGTGTCTACTGGGCCATATTTGATCCCAGAGTAATAAAATGTAGTGCACCGTTTATTTTAAATTGTAAAGAATACCTTCCTGATATCAAATCGGTGCGATGGGTGACCAAAGCGAGCATGTGGAGCTCATATATAAAGAGTGATAAATGATTCCTTCTGACCCTGCGAGTGTCTGTCGCGGCCTGCACACACGCAGCACGATGGGGAATCAGTTTTAGTTTCACTGTGCGTGTTGCATTACGTTCTAGAAACAGAAGGGAAGGAATCGCTGGGTGCCAAGCAGCAAACTTGCTCGAGTCCTCATCATAGGAACAAGGCGACTGTAAAGAGCCAAACGCACGATGAAGATCTGATCACCTTGTGAAGCACCTGGAATGACGGTATGATTAGGCGGTTCTGACCTTCTCTAGGGCGGTCAGTTGGCCTATTATTATACTCGCCTTACGAAAAGAGAAGTTTTATTCAAGTGATGCTATTTAGTATACTTCTTTTAAATTACAAAATAGAAGTATGCTTTTAGTTTCTTTTCTAACTTCTCAGAAATGGCTTTATGCAGTTTTGACCTTTAAGTAATCCTTGACTTATACTACAACAAGTCTAAATATTTTGAGCTATACTTGTGCTCCTATATCCGTGATTGTTTCATTGTTATACTTTAGAGGCGCGAGTACACATCTTCTATCAAATTTTGTTCCAAAAACACACAGTGAAGAAGAAAAAGAAGCACCAGATCCTAACACATGTAATCTAACACAATCCATCTCACAGGAACCAACCCCAGGCATTAAAACTGTAATGGTCTGGAATAAAATGTCGACTGATGAAGAGTAATAATTACAGTGCACCGCTCTGAAGTGGGTTGATTGAGCTTACGTCTACGATTTTGATTAATCATTTCTGAATCCAATATGATAGCGTTCTTTCAGCTTTTTTCTTCAAAACGTAATGTATTTTCTTCATTTTTTTATGAAAACTTACCCCACATTAAAGTGTTTAAAAAAAGAGAATGCATGAAGCTAGAATAAAAATTTTTTGTTTACACAGAATACCCTGTTCTTTTCTTTGGATGTTTTTGTATGTTCAGATATCATAGAACAAAAATAGACAAAATTAAACCTAAATACGACATACTGTAGTCAGTATACTTAAATGTATATGGTACGTTTCACTTAAGAAAACTTATGAGTATACCTTGCAAGTATAAAATACTAGTAGTAGTTTTACTAGTTTACTGAGCCTATAACTTCAAGTGTCAAGTATTTAATTAGGACACTCTCAGTCTACCTATAGTTCGCTTTTAGTATAAATGGCGTAACACGACGAACATAGACGGTAAACTATTTGTGTACTCAGTTTGCTACTGTTAACTAAAGTATACTTAAAATATACTTTTTATATAACTAGAATGGTGGGCCAATTTAGTCCCATAGTAATTGAACGTACACTTACAAGTTACTACTAAACACTGATAAATTTGTATACTTGCTACATAAGTATACTTCAAATATACTTGACTTTACTTAAGTATACTCAATAAAATAAACCTTGAATTATAACTACTTTTTTGATTCGAGTTGTTAACCTAGAGGTCGTGGGTTCGCGTCTGGGTACCGCCAGGGATTGTAGGTGGGGGGAGAGTGAATTGCGCGGGATGTGACATGTACTGCGCTTCTCTTCCACCATCAATACCTTGAACTGAGGTTGAGAACACCCTTGATCAAAAGCACTGACCCGTCAACTGTGCTCCCCAAGCACCGCAGCAAAAAGTGGACTGCCTCACTGCTTGCTCCGGGGTGTTCCTTCTTGCCCACTACTCCGGGTGTGTTCATATGTGTGATGCATGCAATTGGATGGGTTAATTATGGAACTGCAGAGCACAAAGTCATGAGTTTTGGGACGTACCATACTTGGCAACAAAGTCACTTCCGTTCCCTTTGTTTCCTTAAAAAAAATGTCCACTGTACTAAAAAAATTGCTGCACTGCATATACAGAAAAGTTTTAAACAACATTTTAAGTAACCACAAAATTTTTGAAAAAAAAAAGTTTTGCATAGTTTACCTGCGCCAAAATGATGTGCGCGAACACTGAGGCTTTTTGTGAAGTTCAGTATGGGACACATCAGCAAACCATACTAATGTAATGTAATGACGTCTCTTCACAATGATTATGTAAGATGTCGTCGTCTCTTTGGTCGGGGACGGATGTAAGGGATTGAAATACCCCAAAAACATTCAATAGATAAAGTCCATAGGACTAGGGAATTAGATAGACACATGCAGTAGTGAGCAAAGGGCATAGTGGCCTGCCTCACCCCTCCTCCCTAGTTGGGGGGGTAATGGGTTATTGAAAAACACCTAATGAATATGCTTGGCAGAGAGACCCTGCCGTGCCGGTCTGGCCCAGCTGCACTCCATGTACACAGTCATGCAAAGCACTGGAACTAGCGTGATTATAGGGAAGCGTGGAAAAACAAAAGGGAAACAAACATGTCGGTGCTCCCATTACTGCTGTGTCTGTAGGATCAGGCATTACATAACAGAAACAGTACTTAGGATTGCATTTTCTTCTTCACTTTTAGTAGGTAGAGCACCGTCTATGCCACAAAAGACCTAGTGAGATGCGTGCCAGACGGAGAGGGGCGTGGCTTCAAGCAACTTAATCGGACAATGGTGCTCAGCCTTCTCCTCATGCACAGAAAGGACGTGCGTGCAAAAAAAAACGGACATACCAAGGGTAAACCTCGCGAAAGGTTCGGACGATCAGCTCGGGGCAAGTAAGATGTCAGGAATAGGACTTGCCGTAACCAGGCCCATGAAGAAACCAGATTGGTCGATTGGGCATGCAACCAAAAACGGGATGGACCCTATGGATAGGCGAAAAGGTTTCCAATTCAGTTTGTTGAAGCCTTGCGTCGGACAGAGGTCACCCTTCTTAGCCACCCACAAGCAGAAGAATATCTGCTGAGAGTTGGAACTGACCAGCTCTGTACATAAGCATTGCAGGCCCGAATGGGGCACAGGGCCCCGCTCTTGTGAAACTAATGAGAGGCTGTTCAGAACACCTGGATCGAGGCAGGGAGAGATTCAAATGCATAGCCAAGTCGAAATTGATGAATGAACCACTGTGTATTGTCATTTGGATCAGAAGTAACGGAAAAATGAGCATTAGGACAAGGCATGCCGTCTGCTCTCCACGTTTGATGTGGACACAACTCTACTAATACACAACTCATACACAGCAAGACCTTGCGTCAAGGCAATCAAGGCATCAAGGCACGTTTCGGAATCCAAATTCTGCTGTACTTATTCTCGGAGCTGGTCCCTTTTCTTATAGAATCTGAAGGCAGATTGATGTATCTTCATACCTTTGAGATCCCACAGGACCTGTACGTCCATTACTGTGACTGGGAGCTAAGTTAGTTAAACAAAAAACAAAAAAAGATGGAGGTTGCTTTGGTGATCAGTTAGTGTGTACGTAATGCATATTCTACTTACAGTTTTGCAATTTTGATGTTGTTATAGTGAGAAATCAGTATTATAGTAAATAAATAGCGTTAGTTGTCACAAAAACTCATGCTATTTTGTTGTAGATCATTAAACCGTTACGCTGACTCAGCAAGTCTGTCAGAAATTCAGTTTAATGAGGTGCCTTCGTGCAAAAACGCTTGCCTGCAAAGTCATTGACTCATCCGCAGCGACAATCGGCAGCAAGTCAGCGCATAATTTTGGATGCAGCTCAGAGGTTTTATTAAAAGAAAATAATACTTTTTATTCAGCAATAAGGACTTTTAAATTGATAAACTGAGTCAAAAAAACATTAGATTTTAAATAAACAGTTCTTTGAACAATGTATTCATCAAAGATCATGAAAAATCACCAGTTTCTACAAAAATATTATCGCAGCGCTTCTTTTATCTGTGTTGATTTGATTACTTCCTGAATCCACGTTTTAGGAATCAAATAAAATAAATTGGATTTTGGAAAATATATTAAAGGCAGGAAACAACTATTTGTTATATTTTACTGCTTACTATTTAATATATGTTTAATATTACATGCTGAAAACAGGGAAGGAAATCTGTTGATCACATGCTTCTGCTTACATTTGAGTACACTTGCTCACAATTGATGAAGTGTGGGACATTTCGCGCTACGATTTGTTGCTGGGTTCCTGAATGAGCAGAAATCTAGTATCTCAGTTCTGTTTGTTTTTGCAGAGGCAGTCTAAGGAGGGCAAGAGAGAGCAGAAGAGCTAAAAAGCTCTGCTGGAGGGACCCATGCTCGCGATCGACAGGACACCATCAGGAGAGGCACTCTGACATATGCGTCACCTGCTCCGTTGTTTGCTGGGGAGACAGCCACTGCGGCTATGCCAGTACGAACGTCTTACAAAGCCCCTTCCCAGTACCCGCTGGAAGTACGTACATTTATTAACTGCTTTATATCTGTGTCACACTGTGGCTCCATTTATGCAAGTGTTGATCCAATAATGAGTCAGAAGAAGGGAAACCAAATGGAAATGTGCCAGAAATGCTTTGGTGAGATATTTGCACATAAATGTCGACTGTGAAAAAAAATTCATTGAAAAAAAACAAAATAAAACAAAAGCAACCTTCAGATTTTACCATTGTGCATGTATGCAGGTTCCTATGTGTTTTGTCACATTATTACCATGTTAGCTGGAATGATGTAAACTAGGCTGCGCCAGTGAAGTACCCTGACCTCTTGCCTCAGAGTGCCTTGGGACTCTTTTTTTTTACACTGTTTGGGCATTTGTGTATGGACCCGGCCGAAAAGCACACACCTGGTGGAGGGCTACAGTCACCCTGTTTTGGGAAAATATGGAGCCGGCAGATCTGTTTTACAATGTTTGTTCATCGAGCTGTGTGTTGTGTTCCTCGGTATTCTTCATGGTAAACAAACTAACTGGAAGCATGTTTCCCCCGTATGTAATTTAATGTTTTAGGTGCCCAGCAGTTTTTTAATTTTATTAATATTCCCAGCCGTGCTGGATCCATAAGTAATTTTCCCATCGGGATTTGGGATTTTTAAAAACGTCCTCATTAAGTGATAATGTTGAACTGAAGGGATGGAGGTGAGGCTGCTTGAGAAAATGTGATTTGCCACGAACAGGAATAAATAACGCTAATATATATGTGATATATATAAATATATATATAGGTTAAAAAAAATCCTTGTGTTTAGTTAATATTTCACAGGACTTACCTTGTTCTGTATGTTAAAATTCAAATGAATGCATCCTTTTGAAGCATAGAGAGTTCTTTAAAAAAAAATTTTTTTAAAAGTACAAACCCTAAACTTTGCGATTCATAACCCATAAAAAAAACAATGAAAAGTGCAAAACATGTGGAGACAAAGCTGTCCTCAGTGCCAAATGATTAGTGCACTCATGTACCCATTAAACATCACATTCACATTGACATCATAATATGCACGTTGCACAAAAAGACCATAAATATATAGTCAAAATACCGTAAGACATTCCCATACAAATATTAATGGTAAAAAGTCCTTAATGCAAAAATCTTAATAAACATCATTAATGCAAAATGCAAAAAACATGTTTCATTCCATATTTGACCATAGATGTTATAAAGGTGATTATATACATAACATTACAAAAAAACATTCAAACCAATCCTATTGTACAAAGATTCAACAATAAAGATCTCAAATCAAAAATCCATTCTGATTCTCCGGGTTCCATTTTTACACCCCTCGAAGCTGAGGTATATGTTCTATTACAATAAAATTCTAGTCTGATATGGAATGTGATGCTTCATTGAAATGACGAGCTACCAGAGATTTTAAGTCCTTTCTCCTGATGGAGCTCATATGTTCGATAATACGTGTTCAGATCGATCTATTAGTTTTTCCCACATACTGTTTATTACACACACAAGTCAACAGATAAATGACATTACTGGATGCACAAGTGGTAAACTGTCTAATATGATACACTCGATCTGTAACGCAACTCTTGAAAGACACCTGTTTTCTCCATAAATATTTACAAGTGACACATTTATGACACATTTACTTCATTTCCAATACAATCTCTTTTCTTATTACCCACAAAAGTGTCTGATCTTTCAAGATAATCTCTTATGTTATTCACTCTGTAATGCGATAATAAAGGGGAGGTCAGAGAAAAGGCATGCACATACAGGATCGCTGGTTAGAATGTGTCAATGTTTTTAATCCCATCCTTAATCTCAGACCTAGTTGCGAATATGTGAGTACAAATAACCAAGAATGCATTAGATTTACCTTTTCCATCATGCATCAGTTAAAGTTTAGTATTGCACTTACTTCCACGAAGGACCCTCACAATCCTTTACGCAGTGCACGTCGACGTGCCATCACCACTATTATGATAACCCTAAGGACCTAAACTTTATAGATTCCAACAATCTGTTTCTCAAAACTCCGAAATTTCTGAGCAATTCGTTTTTTAAGGAGAAATTGTTTCTCAGGCAATGCCTTCCTTCAAATAGGTTGGTATGTGTGGCAGTCAGAGTCGTGCATCGAACTCTGCTGTTTTATCCGTAGGCTTAGGTACTTATATATGGTGGTGATCAAGGACCTGATTTTAAAAGAAATCAAGTACTCAATGAAAAGATACTGAAACGGTTTATCTACCTCTACAATTAAATTTGCATTGAATCCACCACATTCCTAAGATGCAAGATAAAATCATCTAGCTTGTTCCTGAACCCTTAAAAATACCTGAATACGCCATCAACATCTCTTTTCCACAACCCGATGTTACTTAGAAAGTGTATTCGTCTCATCACATAGCTCATAAATAGGCATGATAATTCAGGAGGAGATTGAGAGCCATAGCAGCACCATGTTCTGTAAGAAATATCATCCGAAAAATGACATGTTGTTTCTAAAAAGCAATTAAATCATAGCCAAAACAACCTCCGAAGGAGGAGATACTCAATCCTTTGCGCCAAGGAAAAACTTATAGCTTCAAACCTGTCTTAGTGGAAATCGACTTACTATAGGGAGTCGTAAATTCATGGCTGAAAGACAGGAGTTGTTGGGAAACATCCTGCTCGAAATGTATGTGATTCAATCTGCTTTAGAACGTCCCCTTTCCCTTAAATACGACAGAGATTCTAAACTTAAAGTTCTCAAAATCCGATCTAATATGAGACAGATACTCTTTCCTCAAAATTTTAAATCCAAACTGATTTTATTCCCTTTTTTTGGTATGATTCCTAAGGAACTATCCACCTCCACCTATTTTTCTGCGGTGACCTAATGTAATTTTTGCTAAAATCAAGAGGCCTTGGATTCCAGGCAACGACCATTCGTATACTGTGGAGGATAGTAATCAGCTTTTTGTTTCCAGAAACAGGTCTCGTTGACGTACCAGATTTAACTGATGTGGTTATAAAAAACAAAAAAAAAAGTATTTGGTGTGCACAGAAACAAAATTGTCTGTGTGCAAAATGGCATACTCTCAGTATGGAGGATCAGAAAGGATTACTCTGGGATTCGTTTTCAGAAGTTCCTACTTTGGGCTGGATGATGGAGATTTCGCACCAAATCGTGTGTGATTCTTAATAAAAAGTCTTGGATTTCTATGTATAGCCTATGATAGAGTATATGCAAAAACAAGCTATCTGTGGTGCGACGGCATCACGTACCTAAAGAAGAATGCATTTGGTAGGACTCTTGTTGTACGATGAGAACAAACTTTGAAGGAATATTATATTAAGTTAAAGGAGTCAGTTCAAAAGAGAAATGAGCAAGTTTGCGGCGATTTGTTACCGGATTTCGTGCTGATAAGTTGTATTTTGGAGCTGCAACTTCGGACACCGAATAGGGAAAAAGAAGCAGGTGCGCTTCAGCGATCATTCCTTCTACACATATGGATCCAGTTCGTTATTTTAAATTGGTTGAGGAATATGATTTTTTTAGGAACGATCCAGTGCATCATCCATCCACTTATTAGGATAACCCCTAAGGCTAAACTGTTTATAGATTCCCACAATCGTTTCTCAACTCAGAATTCTGAGCCAATCGTTTTAATGGAGAAATTGTGTATAAGCAATGCCCTTCTTCAAATAGGTTGGAGAGCAGTAGTAGCTGGCAAAAAAATGCTGTTTGTTAGCAGTGGCTTGGTATATAGGTGGTGATATCAAGGGACTGATTTCAAAGCCTCAAGTATCAAGAAACGATACTGAAACGTTATTCCCACTCTACATTAAAATTGATTGAATCACCACACTTCCTCAGCAACTTTGCAACACAGCATAAAACCCACCACCTCACATCCCTAGATTGTCTCCCCTGGAACCCTTAAACCCATTAAAGAAGAAAACGCCCACATCAACCTACAGCGACACGTAGCGAAAGACAAATCCACCCCCCGCAGGTACCCCCAGAGACGAAGAAGTGTAACTCTCATCCTCCAAATAGCTCATAAATAGGCATGCATAATCAGGAGAAGATTTAGAGCCCATAGCAGCACCCTGTTTCTGTAAGAAATATTCATCCTGAAAAATGAAATGTTTTTTTTCTAAAAGCAATTAAATCATATCCAAAACAAACTCCGAAGGAGGAGATTACTCACTCCTTTGCGCCAAGAAAAACTTTATAGCCTTCAAACCTTTCTTATGTGGAATATTCATATATAGCGAGACGACATTCATTGCTGAAAGACAGAGTTTGGACACATCCTGCTCGAAATGTATGTTATTCAACTGCTTTAGAAAGTCACCCTTTTCCCTTAAATACGACAGAAGATTCTCAACTAAAGTTCTCAAAATCCGATCTACATATTGAGACAGGATAATCTTTCATCAAAAATTTTAAATCCAACTGATTTATATATCCCTTTTGATATGATTCCTCAAGGAACTTATCCACCTCCACCTATTTTTCTGCGGTTGACATGATGTCATTTTTTGCTAAAATCAGAGGCCTTACGGATATCCAGGCACAGACCCATGCGTATACTGTGGAGGATATTAATCAGATTTTGTTTCCAGACACAGGTCTCGTTGAATTACCAGATTTAACTGATGTGGATTATGAAAAAAAAAACTAAAGTATTTGTGCACAGAAAAAATTGTCTGCGTGCAAATGGCACAACTCTCAGTATGTGAGATCGAGAAGGATTCCTCGGGGATTATGTTTTCAGAAGATTCCTACTTTGGGCCGGAATGATGGAGATTTCTGCACCAAATAGTGTGTGATTCTTAATAAAACGTCTTTGGATTTTATGGTAGCCTACTGATCTAGTATATGCAACAACAGCTATCTGTGGTGCAGAAGGACATCACGGACCTTAAAGTAAGAATGCATTTGTCTTTGGACTCTTCTCTTGTAACGATGATTGAACAAACTTTGAAGGAATCTACTATTAAGTTCCAGGAGTCAGTTCAAAAGAAGAAATTGAGCAAGTTGCGTCGAGTTACCCTGGATTCTGTGCTGATAAGGGTGTATTTTGGACGCTGGGCAACCTTCGGAACGCATAGGACAACGAAGCAGGGCAGCTCAGAGATTCATTCCTTCTAACCTCGGGATCAGTTCGTATTTTTTTAAAATGGATTCGGAAATGATTTTTTTTAGGAGGGACCAATATCAGGTTGGGTGTTCAACCTCCACTCGTGCCGATCATTACACACACGGGACGAAAAGAAAACAGCTGAGGTGGTAAAGAGGAGGAAAGGCGGAATTTCGCGCTCAAGAAAAAGCGATGGGACGTAGGAACACAACTAGTCTTCAATCTATCATCAGTGGCCCATCAGCCCCTGAGCACATGTGCTCATAAAGTCTTTATCATAGTTCCCCTGCTCCTACCGATGCTATTTCAATTTAAAAATGGAGATGTTTACATTCTTTAGATCTATTAAGTTTGAAATACTGTATCAGAAGGGATGTTGTTCAACGAAGAGTATGATTCTGTTACTCATTCCTACTCCCTACGGACAAGTGCGACGCAAATAGTACCGCTAAATAAAAAACGAAAAACTCGTGGTCCCTTGCTAACACGCCCTCCACAACATTGACCCTCTTGCACGTTCAGAGAGACAGACAGAGAACTACACGAAGCGGGTGCTTCTGAAGGGGTTGTGGGGGGGTAGATGCGGATCCTATGTATGATACCGAAAAACAAGACCAGTATGATTGAAAAAGAACCATCACAGATCTCCTTTAAACCATTTTATCAAAGAAAGAAAACCGATGTGATCCTGGAAACCGGCTGATAAGGTGGAGGTCTGTTTGCGCTGTGCTGAAGAAGGAAGATTATATAGCAGAAGTTAAATCCAAAATTGTCCAGTGGGTCCTGTTACCTTTAGTTAGATCGCGACCCCACTATGGGCATTTTATGGTGGAGGTGGATAAGTTCCTCGGAGGAATCATGTATCAAAGGGCATATATAAAATCAGTTGGATTTGAAATTTTTTTGACTAACGATTATCCTGTTTAATTCCACTATATATACATTACCTAAGGTGTATAAATCTTTAAAAGCCCCCCTCTGGTGCGCCCTATTGTGGCATAGATTGATTGCCTGTTAGAACCTATGTCTCAATATGTCGATCGGATTTTTGAGACCTTTAGTTGAGAATCTTCTGTAATCGTATTTAAGGGACAAGGGTGACTTTCTAAAGCAGTTGAATAACATACATTTTGAGCAGGATGTGTCCGAACTCTATCTTACAACAATCTATGTTGTTTTGCTATATACACTAAATATTCCACATAAGAAAGGATTGAAGGCTATAAAGTTTTCTTGGAGCAAAGGGGAGGAAGGAATCTCCTCCTTCGGACGGAGTTTGTTTTGGATATGATTTAATTGCTTTTAGAAAAAAAACATTTCATTTTTGAGGATGAGTATTTCTTACAGAAACAGGGTGCTGCTATGGGCTCTAAATCTTCTCCTGATTATGCATGCCTATTTATGAGCTATTTTGGAAGAGAGATACACTTGGGATAATTATCCAGTTTCTAAGTTACATCGTGTTGTTGATGAGGTATTCTGTATTTTTAAGGTGTTCCAGGCTGGGAACAAGCTAGATGACTTTTTAACTGCATCTCCTCAACAATTTGTGGATTCGATCAAATTTAATGTAGAATTGGATACTGTTTCAGCATCTTTTCTTGATACTAGAGTTTCTTTGAAATCAGGGTCCTTGATCACCACACTATATACCAAGCCTACTGATAAAAACATTTTGCACGCTACATCCAACCTATTTGAAGAAGGCATTGCCTTATACACAATTTCTCCATTTAAAACGAATTTGCTCCGAGAATTCTGAGTTTGAGAAACAGATTGTAGGAATCTATAAACAGTTAGCCTTTAGGGGTTATCCTAATAAGTGGTTGGATGATGGGGGAAATAAATGTGCAACATGAAGATTTAACAGATTGGAAATAAAAGTAAAATCTAATGCATTCCACGGTTATATGTACTACAACATATATCGGAAACATAGTCAGTGAGATTAAGGATGTGATTAAAAAACGGTTGACACATTCTTCAACCAGCTGATCCTAATATTGCATGACCTTTCTCTGACCCCCCCATTTATATTCTCGCATTATAGAGCGAATAACATAAGAGATTATCTTGAAAGATCAGACACTTTTGATATGGTAATAAGAAAAGAGATTGGCGGAAATGAAGTATGCTTTTTTCCAGTCATAAATGTGTCACTTGTAAATATTTACGGAGAAAACAGGTGTCTTTCAAGAGTTAGCGTGAAGATCCAGAGTGTATCATATTAGACAGTTTACCACTTGTGCATCCACTAATGAATCATTTATCTGTTGACTTGTGCGTGTAATGAACAGTATGTGTGGAAAAACATGAGTAGATCGATCAGACCACGCTATATCGAACATGTGAGCTCCATCAGCAGAAAGGGCATAAAATCTCCGGTAGCTCGTCATTTCATTGGAAGTGTCACATACCATATCGGACTTGAATTTTAACGGTAATAGGGTATATACCTCAGCTTCAAAGGGTGGTGACATGAACGCCAACATTTACAAAGAGAATGCAAATGGATTTTTTGATTTGAGATCTCTTTTTTTGAGATCTTTGTTGTATGAATTAGGAATTGTTTTTGAATTGTTTTTTGTAATGTATGTTTATAAGAAACCATTAATTGGATCTATGGGTTGTTAAAAATTATGAATTTTATGAACATTTTTATTAATTAATGCTGTGTATTAAAGTTTTTTTTTATTATTTATTTTTTTACGGCCTCTGATATAGCATTAAATAATACATTTTTTAAGGAGGTGTAAACCCCATATAACTTGTGTGCAGATTGTTATTTCTGCTTATGATTAAAAATCTGTGGCATATTAAATAGAAGATGAGTGTTATTAATATTTAAGGACAGATATTATTATTATTACATGATAGAGAGACAACTTGTTCAGTGTGGCATTTTAACACAAAAGTTTGCGTTAAACCCACACTTTTAACTTACTTTTATATGCTACTCCTTTTATGCATCTCTATGTCTCTCACTGTCTCCTCCTTATACTAGTTGTTCGACCAGGGCACTTGCATGATTGAGTTGTTGGCCCGGTTGTGGGGGTGAGGGCAGGCGCCACTAGTACACCAGGAAGGACCAGCAGCACTTATGGCAGAGGACAGTGGGCCCGCCTGGCCAGGTCGTGTAGACGCCCACTGAGACAGAAATTGGAGAAAGAAAGAAATAATGCCTTTGGGACAGTTACTGCAACATTAGAAATAGTTTAAATGAAAAGTGGGTGGTGGCAGGGAGAGATTAGAATGGATATGCCTGATTGTGTTTATAGAGTTACCCATTTTGTGGAAGCGAATGGAGATTGCGAATGTTTCTGTTGTTTTGAGGAGAGCGGGAGGTGCTTGTGTGGTGTGTGTTCTGTCAAAGGACATGTTGTTAACTGCCCTCTGTTCCAGGCCCAGATCTGGAGAGATACTTAGTGATGTGAGGTATGAGAGGAAAACAGACACAGGAATGCTGAATGTACTTGTATGCGGGTGGATGTGTTGTTTGTGATGAATGTTGTTGTCTCCATATATACTTGCGGGGCCAAGATATAGCGATGGGGTATATATTTACAGAGCTTGTTATAATTTGACCAACATGTTTCACAAATAGGATGAGTATGGTATTTTCTGTGTTTGTTTGGGGGGGGGGGGCGGGGACTTCAGGCATTGACATTTTTGTTGTTTGCGCCTCACCAATTGTTTTTTTTGTTTTGGGAGAATTTATTTTCAAAGTGTAGATTTTGTACAAACGCACACCAAGTGTTCAAGGGAATCGAGACAACAATTTTTATGACACAATAAACAAATGTAAAAATAATATGGCAGGTCAACATAGCTTGTTTTTTTACATTTATTTATTTTAAGTATTAACATTTTTTCAAACTCCATATACAACCATGTAAAAGTTGGTAAGTTTGCTAGATTGGTCATGTCTTTAATGAATAACCAGACTTTTATCCCATTTAAAAAAAAAAAAAAAACAGTCCTACACAAAAGGAGGATTTAGAAAAATGACTAAATAAAAAAAGTTTTTTTTTTGTGCTGGATAATTGAAGTCAGAATGATTGGTTGGGATGCCATAGATAAAGCGTAACTTGTTTTGAAAAGGGAACATCCCGTGAAAATAATCATTAATGTCATGTGCATGATTTTTAGCCACTAAAAATGGTGTAATGGCTGTTAATTAAAGTCCTCTCAGACTTTTGGTGGCCTTTAGATGAGATGGTTATTGTACTAACTATTACTAACTGTTGTTTAGAAAGGACTTGAGTGCTACTTAAATCCGGACTGGCACCCCCTGAATGTCCTTGGCTAAGGAGCATTTTAGTGTGCTTAAGCTGGCTGACACGCCACAGTCATATGATAAGGATTGTGCACACAAACATCTTAGTTGTGTCTGGGAGTTTACTGATCTTGCAGACAGTCTTTTTTTGTTCTTTAAGTTTCCTCTCTCTCTCTTTTGCCTCTGTGTCCTCTCAGTTAACAAAAGCTCATCGTCAGGGTCACATGTTTAAAGTAAGACTGGCTGGATCGCTTGACCTTCAGAGAGATTGAAATGATCAATGAGGTGAGTGGTTGGGGAAAAAGTGTCACGAATATGAAGCCACTGTAATTTTTGCTACCTCTGTGTGTAAAGTCCAAATTATTTGTAAAGCTTGTGTTGTTTTATCTACAGAGGTGAGAAACGTAGCTCTAATTTCATTGTACCTCATGGTGGAGTTCCCCCGCGTCAAAGTGGTGAACGAGAATACAGCATTGTTTATTACGGAAAAGGTGTAAATCCACTTGTATCTACATATTTTGCTGTTAATCACTAATGAATCAGAAGAATCTTGCTTACTTCACCTGTTAATTTGCATGATTCATCCAAAATGTGTTAGCCTTCGCTTTGCTTCTAAATAACATATTTTTTAGTTGACTAAGCTGTGGGGTTAATGTTAACCGGCTAAATAACTATTAAGGTGATTGTATTATGGATACTGTTGTAGAGCAAAGCAGCTTTTCAGAAATGCTTGCACAATTTTTAACAGAGCATATGTGAATGCTGGGTAATGAAAATATTTAATCACCAAATTAGCCCTAAGAAAAAATAAGCAGAGGGGCCCCACAATTAACTGAAAATGGGACAGTGGGAAATGGCCGACGTTCACAATCCAATCAGTTTCAGATGGGTAAAAACAAGCCCACACCATAACTGTTTTTTGTGTTCTTATTGAATATATCCTTATTTGTACAGAAGCAAACTAGGTTGTAGCTGCCATTTGTTGACTCTAAATTGTGATAAACAAAATTTGCCAAAGCAGTGTAGTTGCACTAGTTAAACTGTTTAATGTAATAGTTCACCTACTGTATCTAGTACTTAAAGGGATACTTCACCCCAAAATGAAAAATTTTGTCCATTAATCAATTTACCCCCATGTCGTTCCAAAACCCTGTTAAAAGCTCCGTTCGTCTTCGGAAACTAGAATTTTAAGATCTTTTGGATGGACAACGGGAGGCACGTCACTGTCCCAATAGACTGCCAAGTAAATACCAGTGTCAAGGTTCATAAAAGGTATGAAAGTCGTCGTCCGATTACTCCAATCTGACATCAGACGTTGCAGATCTGGGTTATATGGAAGTGACCGGGAAACACTTTTTGTAAGAAAACAAAAATAACAACGTTATTCAATAATTTTGTTTGTCAACGTCTACTCTGTGTCTCTCCATATCAACTGTCGTCTGCGTCTGCTCTTCTGTGGTCATCGACACCCCAAGCATGTTGCTGTTTCTATGTGTATTTAGTCGCTTTGATTGGGAAAGAAAACAGTGCATCCTTTGTTGGCGCGGATGATGACTACAGAAGAGCATACGCAGCATTAAAGGGATAATGGAGGAGACAACGAGAGAGCCTAAATAGAAATAAAATTAAAGGTTGAATAATAAAGTTGATGCAGTTGAATAAAGTTGTTAATTTTGTTTCTCAAAAAGTGTTCATGTCGCTTCATATAACCCGATTGACACATTGTTATGGCAGATGGAGTAGTCTTGACGGCGACGTTCATACCTTGTATGAGACCTTGCCACTGTTATTTATTTGGCTAGTCTATGTACCAGTTCAAGCCTCCAGGTTTTCATCCAAAAATATCTTAATATGTGTTCCGACGACGAAACGGCGTTTTACAGTTTTGGAACGACCAATGGGGGTAAGTGATATAATGACCAAATTTTAATTTTGGGGTGGAGGTATCCTTTTCAAATGGGTTTGTCACATTTCAGTAGGTTTTATGCCTCTCTCTCTCTCTTTACAGGATGCAGATGAATCCTCCCCTTTGCCAACCAGTTCAGATAGAGTGTGAAAGTCCATGACCCTCAGATGTGCATGGTGTGAGTTCGAAAACAAACGCTAAAAAAAGTAGTATATCTTGGGTTTATGGGCGCTGAAACTCAGTGTTTATGTCTGTCTTATGCTCAAATGGTGGAGGATATTGTTGGCACTTGATAATTCGTAAAGAGATAATTTCATGTAAAATGGTGTTGGCATCTGTTGCAGGAGAACCGTTGTGGAGAGTAAGCATCATAAACTGGCTCGTAGTTTGCGCACGTGGACCATCCGACCATGATCTCAAACCTAATGCAGCCACGCGGTGATCAACTCCAATGTTAGTGATAAAGAGAAAAAAGATGTACACAAGAAAGAAATCTCCTCTGATGTCCTTGAATAATACATACATATTTATCATATATATATATTTATCTGTTATAGATCATAGTGAGCTACCCAACCCACTAAACAGCTGAGCTCCTGAGGAACAGAGGAACAGGACCTTGTGTGGCAAGTTTAGATACTACCTCACCACACAGGAAAAAGGTGAGTGAATGAGCACACTGAAAACCATTCAGAAGGTTTAGGTAAATTATACTTTTATTCAGCAAGGGGCACATAACATTGAACAGAAGTGACAGTAACCAACATTTTGAATGATTAGAAAAGATTGTTATGGTTGATTTGGTTCATGTCAAAAATCACATTTATGATTTCCACTTTCAAACTTTGCTACTAATAAGAAATGATTTTGCGCACCAAATCCACTTTACCTTAGTAGTATAGGAGGATCGTTGTGCCAACGAAGAGATGGCGTAATGGCGGCTGAAAATTCATCTTTGCTATCACAAGAATAATAACATTTTAAAATGTGGAAATAGAGAAAATATTTTTTTTTAATAATATTTCACAATATTATTCTCTTTACTGTATATTTTGATTTTTAAATATGGTAAAGCCTGCGTGAAGCAGACGAAGAAAGACAAGAAGAAACAAAAAAAAAAGTTTCATGTAACCAACACCCATACTTTGAAACTATTCGCATTGCAGATACGTTACAGGGTTACCATTGGTACCAGGATGGGATCTCAGTGTAGTCTGTGTCCAAGACAAGATCTCATTGTGCTGTGTTTTTTTAGGCTTTGACTAAGGTTCCTGCAAGTGTTGTGAACTGACTTGGTTTTTTTCCACCAGTGAGGCCAAAACAGGCCTGGAACTGCTAGAAAAGTGGCGGCCGATGGATGTGGAGGATTCCCTGGATGCTGGCTTGTTCCTCTCATGTTCACCAAACCCCACAGTTCAGACGATACGGCCGTCGCGAGGCTACAGCAGGCTGCTGATGAGGTACAGTGTGTGTTAGTTCAGAATTGTCAGTGGTTTAGATGCATTACATTTGTAACAAATTCTGTGTTTGTCAAATTATGTTATTGCCTTCATAAGCCGTATTAACAATACTTAAGCACACATTACCATTACCAATGGTAATCTTTCAGAAACAAATTAAAGATTGATTGCATTTTACCGGAACCTGATGCCGTGTAAATACATGTAATTCTGTTTATCCTTGTAGTATCTGCTAATGTCTCTGCTCCCAGCTGGTGCCGCAGGCATTGGAAATCTGAGAACTTCAATGATATTCAGGGTGGTTTTGGAGACTGACGTAGAGAGGGACAGTCAAGGGTCACTTCCGTGTGGTCAGTCAGGGTTTTCTGGCAGAGATCTCATCAATAGGAGATCTGACAGGTCAGCTTTAACCGCACAGAACATGCACTGTTTTTCCCCAAGCATTTATACATGACTTTGCCCAGAATTCCACTAGCATTTCAAAATTGAATGCACGATCCTAAAAGATAGTTGGGTCATATGAACAGTTGTACCTTCAAAAAAATAAAAAATGAAAAAATGAAAAAATATGAGGGTTTAAAGTGATTATTTTGCAGTCCAAGATAGCATCGACCGTCACTGGATTCCCTGCACGGCAGAAAGGCAACGAAGGAGCAGACATGGAGAATCTCGAAGTAGGGTCGCCAAAAAAAAAAAACAAAGAGAAATTATTTTTAGCTGGATAGTGGAGGTAGAAGATTATGTGGCAGTGCATATAAACCTGTGTTCCACAGCAAAGATCTTTTGCACCTTTCCTTATATCCGCGTGCCTGCACAAAACTCTACAATGGCCCAACTATTATTTATACTGGTGAGTAATGGATTGAGGTGTTGTATAAGTTCTGTTCTTACGATTAATGCTAACAATGTGCCAGTGCTTACTAATCCATATTAAAGATTTTGTAAGTGAAAGAAAACATTTGGATATTTTTTTTTTTCTACATGATATGTAATTGTGGCGTGTGAGGAGGATCAGGACACACAGCAGAGAGAGATTTAAAACCCATTGACATGTACATCAAATGTAATCTTGGCCAGTTCAGTCAGGCTCTGCTCAAGGTACATTCACATTCACAGCCCACGTGGGATTATAACAAACTAATGTAAATGATTCTTAAAATGGTAAGAAAAGTAAATTTTTTTACCATTATTGTACTATTTGATCAGAAAATATTTTTGAAATATTACTACAATATAATAAAATGTTTTCAGGTAACACTTTATTTTTAAAGTGTCCGTGGTTACACGCTACATTTACTTACTATTATAATAACAATTAATTATTCATAATTACATGCAAGTAACCCTAAGCCAAAACCAAATCTAACCTTAACTATATATATAGGTACATGTAGTGTAATTAATATTACTTCAGTACTTATATGTATAATACACTGTAACAAGGACACCTTAAAATAAAAGTGTAATACATGTTTTCTATTTTAAACTGTTAGATTATTCCACTATTGGTTCAGAATCTTAATTTTCAGAGCAGCTTTTTACTCTGAGAGTTTTTCACTGTCACATTGCTCCTTCAGAAATTATTCTAATATTCTGATCTGTTGCTACAAGAAAACATTGTTATCATATATATAAATGTGTGAAAATAGCTGCATAGAATGATTTCTGAAGGCTCCTGTGACAACTGAAGAGTGGAGTAATGTTATCTTTTCTTTGAAAAAAAAAAAACAAAAAAGTAAAAAAAAAAAAAAAAAAAAAAACATGTTAAAGATGGTACAAGCCGTATAGCTGTTATTAAATGCGCAGTAAACCCGCGACTTCTGGGGTTATTGCTGCTTTATTGTTTCTATTTGATTGTATAATTATTTAATGCCACTTATTATGCATATCAGTTGTATAAATGTAAATAAATTTTAAGTTTGCATAAAAGAAATGGTAAATAATTGTGATGTGTATGATGTGTCTGTGTCCAGGGGTGATAAGAGTGTGAGCGTGATGCGCTCCCTTCTGGCCGCCCAGCAGAGTTTGTAGACAGATTAGTGCATGCTCATGAAAGCCCGTTCAGAGCGAGAGCGGAAAACCGCAAGAGGATAAAAGGTAGTAGCATGGGTCAGTTTTAATAGCTGCAGTAATTGATGGAATCATTTATCAGTTATCTTGGTAAAGTTATGAAGTAGTTGTATGATTTATTTTGTCTCTGAACAGGACGGAGCGATACTGGCTTGTGGGCCTAATGAGAAGGGAATCTGTCAGAGATCGAGGCCCATCCCTCTTCCTCTTCGAACGCAGATCGCATAAAAGGGCATCATACCTGACGACCGGCAACACTCTTTAAGGTTTTTGTGCATCATTCACATCCATTTGCATTGTGAACACATGCTCGTCCACCCCTAGACCGCGTTTATTTGTTCTCGCCAGAGTGCCCTGATGCCAGCAAAGCTCATCTTTAAGACAGAGGATGGGGAGCAATATCCTGTCATTTTTAAACATGGAGATGACCTGAGACAGGATCAGCTCATCCTGCAGATTATTTCACTCATGGACAAGGTCTGAAGTCATTACATCTCATCACACAGTACCAAAAGGTCACAAAGTTTAAATCAGTATTCATTAATGCCACACAGAAGTCCAAATTTCTTCATAGATGTGTGTTGGTTTTATATAAAGCTACCACGAAAATAAAATAAAATAAGTATTTGTAGTATTTAGATTTTTAGTCAGTTGTTATCAGTACTTTCTCACTGTCTTTAACAGTTGCTGAGGAAAGAGAATTTGGACCTGAAGTTGACTCCATACAAAGTTCTGGCTACCAGCACCAAACATGGTCAGTACTGCTTCACCTCTTGTGTGCAGAACAAACCCATGAGCCAGTCAAGTCACATGGGGGAGTTTCATTTCACACTGGATGCGTATGATTTGTCTGCAGGTTTTATGCAGTTTGTGCAGTCAGTACCTGTGGCTGAGGTTCTGGCAACTGAAGGCAACATTCAGGTAATGCAATACATCAAGAGTTGTCCAATCCTGCTTCTGGAAAGCCACCATCCTGCAAAGTTTAGTTCCAACTTTAATTAGACACTGTTCAAGGTTTTCAGGATCACTAGAAACTTCTTAGCAGGTGTGTTAGCACAGATTGGAACTAAGCAGAATCGGACACCCTGTATTGCATGGTCATAATGACTGCCCAATAAGCCTTATTTATTTAAATAAATAAATATAAAGTGTGCATGTGCTGCAAATGTTATTCTATAATAAATTAATTTCATATAATTAAATTCTAATTAATGGCACTGTTAGGTATGGCACATAACAAATTGTTTTGGATCTGTTAAACACATTTTTCTATGTTTGTTTGTAATATAAGAAAAAAGTCTCATGTCTTTGTATTTCTCTTGGTTAATCTGTCTCCATGTAGAGTTTCTTCCGAAAGCACGCTCCGAATGATAAGGGGCCATACGGCATCAGCTCTGAAGTCATGGACACATATGTTAAAAGCTGTGGTGAGCTTCAGTTTGTGAATCCATTAATACTTTATTTAGCTTATTATTTATTCAGTACTTTAAAAATCTTTGTTTACTTGTACTAAATGAATGTATACTTTTTTAGCGGGCTATTGTGTCATCACATACATCCTAGGGGTTGGAGACAGACATCTAGACAACTTGCTTCTCACAAAGACTGGTACACTTCATAAGCGCACCACAATTTTGAATGACTTGTAAGCCCAGAAAAGGAAAAAAAAAACTGATTGGATATGCTGATTTGTCTCTCTTGCTTGTAGGGAAGCTGTTTCATATTGATTTTGGATATATTTTGGGTCGGGACCCTAAACCCCTGCCACCCCCCATGAAGCTGAGCAAGGAGATGGTGGAGGGGATGGGGGGCATGCAGAGTGAACAATACCAGGAGTTCAGGAAACAGTGCTACACTGCCTTCCTGCACCTGCGCAGGTGAGTTACAAATGGAAGACCTGCACTAACATTCAAAAGATGAACTTTTTGAAAGAAATTAATATATTTATTAATATATATATTAAGTTGTAATAATATTTCACAATATTACTCTTTACTGTATTTTTATTCAAATAAATACAGCCTCGGTGAGAATAACAGACTTTTTTTCAAAAACAGTAAAATGTCCTACTGACCCCAAACTTTTGAAAGATAGTGTACTCCATGTAGTATATCAGTAGACTAAATCATAGAAATTAAAAACAATGTTCTCTCCCCTCATATGCAGATACTCAAATCTCATTCTGAATCTGTTCTCTCTGATGGTGGACGCAAATATTCCAGACATTGCGCTGGAGCCTGACAAAACTGTGAAAAAAGTATGTGTGGTCCTCACATTTTGTCTCCAAAACTTCAGAGGTAAAATCATCTGGGCAGTAAAATAACCTGTTCATTCTTTGCCCGCCCACTGCAGGTCCAGGACAAGTTTCGATTGGACCTCTCAGATGAAGAGGCGGTGCATTATATGCAGAGTCTGATTGATGAGAGCGTAGGTGCTTTGTTTGCTGCAGTGGTTGAACAGATACACAAATTTGCACAGGTGTGTGTATTTTCTTTAACACAACGCTTTTTGCCCTTTTTGAAAAATCAGCATGGAAAATGGCAAAGCCTGTTGTCTTTAATGATAAATTTCAGGATGTTAATTAAAATAAGCTCTGTTGCTGTTTGCATTTTTATGGTTGGCAGCAGTGAAGGGGTTTTTGGCCAAAGCTGCTAAATTCTGGATTACATTACACAACTTTTGCACAGATTTTTTGCCCCAGTTTGCAGTTTTGATGCTAGTTGCTGTAATTGAGAGTCAGTCTTCAGATTTTGGTCAGTCAGAGTTTACACATTGTATTGTATGTGATGGACAGACTGTTTTTTATTTTTTTAAGCTTCATTCTGTGGTTCCATTGAGTCACAGGATATTTTGAGCTGATTTAAGAATACATATTTAATTTGTCACATATCTTCTAGCAATGAGGCACACTTTTCTGCTCAGATTTTCAAAGTAGTGTAGTGTATTCCAGACTTAAAGTTCACACTTCTGTTTATCGGCTATTATTATTTACCAGTACAGAAAACCCAACATGGCAGAGCATTAATTGTCTTCTTTTACTAATGTTCCATGTTTGAAATCGACAGTATTGGCGCAGATGAGGTAATGTCATGGAGGCTGATTCTCACATTATCAGTGAGCAACAGATAGATGGGCTGCAGCAACAAATGAATGACACAGAAGAGAAATGGACACGTGCCACACTAGCGACATCATGTTTTCACCATTAATGCACTAGGTCTTGACTCTGCTAAATATCTTTGTTTATATAAAATTGTAATAAAATTAACTGTACATGTAAAAAAAAAAAAAAAAAAACAGCCAAATAAAGATTCCAACTTTAGCATTTGTGTTTACTGTTTAATATTCAATTTTTATCATATTCACTTTAAAGTTCAAACACTCATATAAAACATTTATTGTCTGTGTTGGTAGAATTCAGTTTGGTGTTTTACAATAATAGTTAAAGAAAATTAATAATCCGTTAAATACGTAAATGAAACCCTTGAGTAGGCTCAATTATTTGTTTTGGTTGTGTCCTATGACAATGAGTGATTCTGATACATATGGTAATTTTAAAGGTTTCTCTGGGTGAGAATGCACGGTTCCTTTTGTGCAGTGTGAGTCAGTTATTGAGTCACAACATCCAGTGAAAAGTATTCTCTATTGCACAGCTTATGTATAGAAATCTGCCAATGGTTTAGATTGAAACTATAGTTCTTTGAAGTTCAACATTTATTATACTTTTCTTGGACTCTTCAGGTTCTATGGATTAAATCTTGCACCCACCATCACTGTCTAAACATAAATCCACTGAGCAACTCTAATGCAAGTTTGTCTCTTTTTTTTTTTTTTAATTACAAGCCTGAACAGATATATTTACTATCAGTAAGTGTTTAAAAAACAAAAATCCAATTAGAAAGTAATTCAATTAATTAACCACTATTGTAGTTATGAAGATAGCAAAAGAAATATATAGTGATGAAAGAATATATATGATATTTGGTAAGACATTTCCAGTAGAGGGTTTAAACTGCGTTTTTCTTTTCTTTTGAAGGCCTAGGTATATGTTTATGCATATTGTTTTTTCAATGCTTGTGGGCTGTGGTTTATTAAAAACTGAACTTAACTTATGCAGACTTCTTTCATTCTGCTACATTTGGTCAACAAACGACATTTAAAACTTGAGTCATCTGTTAAAGAATGGAATTTCAGTGAATATCTGCATTTTAGAAATTAATTTGGAGGTGGCATATTTGCCTTACATGGTTATAGCTTCTAAAAGAAGTAAAAAAAAAAAAAAAATCCCAACTTACTGTATTTACTGTATTTCCATAACAAAATTTCCCTTCACACACTGTTACGGTAGCAAAAATTCAACAACCAATTAGAGCCTCCACAGGAATTTAAGCCAGTCCACATACACTTTTTCTCACAAAGGGAGTAAATAAGAAAGAGAAGAAGTGTGCATAATTAAATACAAAAAGCAGCTATACAAAATGCTACAATGCATTTTTCAAGAACCTAGAGTCTCACTTGTTTTTCCTGGGAGACTTTTCCAACTGTTCCCTGAGGGAAGTGGGCACCTTGGTGTGGTTAACTGTCGAACTGGGATCACAGAAAATGAGTCTCAAAAATGGGGCAACTCTAGGTCAGAAGTAAAAAATAGTGATCCAAAAAATAAAATTTTTTAAAAGAAACAATGGTCCAAACCGCTACAGAAAGAAACATATCTTATACTCACAGTTACCCAAAAAATAACACTGCTCACTCATTGGGACAGCAATAAGGATTTATAGTGCTCCTGAGTCTAAATTCCCCAGACTGTAGGGGGATCCCAAATATAAACCACAAAGGGAACAATAATAATAATGACTAACTAGATTCAGGTCAGTGACATTTGACAAATGATGTACACATGCATGAGAGCGTGCATGGCGTGTCCTTTATTCTTATACAGTAAAGGGGAATACATGCTGGAACTCAATCTAACCGACCTAAACCACCCAAAAAACTAAGATGGAGGATATATAATATTTAATATAAAATTTAAAATCACCCTATTTTTCTAAAGGCATGTATAGGTCTTCTTGTGGATGATTCATCCATATATTGCTTTCCCTTCTTAAAGAAAATAAAAATTATTTTGATTTAAAATGTCTTAACAGGATCTTCAGGTGAAAGCAAAAGCAACTCTCTGGTGATGTATGTTGGATTTCTGCAAAACTCATGTTCATTCCAAACAACAACCGATAAACAGAGAGATCAGGAGTGCATGTCTTTACTTTTCAATAAAGCATTTACACTCGGATCCTATTACAGTGAAAAGATCTGTAAGCTACTTCTATTCATTTGCAACTTTAGCAATGACAATAGTTAGTGGAAAGAGAGGCAGGAATCCACACACCTATCACTGCAAATTAACAGCACCAAAAACAGGTGTTAAAATTATACCAGCAAATCCATACCTCGAGTCTAAAAACATTGCATTCCTAGCCCGAAGTGTATTCAACCTTTTTGAAAAAAATAAAGCATCAGAAAGTTTCAATGGGCTTAGGATGTCTTCTATTGGTCTCAGTTTTCCCCATACCTGACATCTTCACACTGCTCTGGGTGTTCAGCTGATCATCTCGCCCTGTTGAGTATGTTTCACTCACTGAGCTCAGAGGGATGTCTAGAGTCTCTCTCGCACTGGTTACTGTTTTGGACATGCAGCTCTGCCTCTAGGAATTGGATGTGATGATAACAGAGAAGACTCGTCGTCGTGTTGGACTTCTGCGCTCAACTCTTCCAGACCCCCACAGATTCCTCCAGTGCAGTCTGGATTGTGCAGGATGGGGCTTGTGTAACAGCCTTTGCCCAGAGCTTTGGAGGTGTTGTGGTAAGATGACTGCTTGTCCATGAGTGTGAAGTCAGAGAAGGATACAACAGAAAGCGTGGTCTCACCCTCAGAGTGCTGCGTTATGTGGTGCCGCGTTACTGGAGTCAATAGAGAATCTCATTCTGAAGTTCCAGGTCTCGAAGTGTGCCTGAAAGCACACAATATGGTTTATTTTAATGTAAAACACCTAAGATGGTCAATAAAAACTATACTTAGTTCATAGATGCTACTGAAATGCAGATAAAATGGTTTGTGACAGATTAAACAAACAATAAAATGCTTCTGCATTAGAGGTGATGGAGAGACTCTTTAGAGTGCTGTTTTTTTATTGGTATTATGATGAGTTAAAATGCTGTGCAATATACAGTGAAGCTTCCTTAACTGTATATCATACAAAAAGTAAAAGTACAATTTGATTGAATGACTGTTGTTCCAAGAGTGCTTATATGGACCCTAATCAGGCTGTGATGACACATTCTGAGTTAAATAACATTGTAAAATCTCTATATACTTTAGTATATTAATAATAATGTATTAATTAAAATACATCTGTGTCACCCTGTACCCCAGTGCTGGGACCACTGCTATAGAGCTTTTATTGGGAACCATTTTCATCTTTTTAAATAAAAAATACTCCTTTTTTGTTGTTTAATTCAAATGTAAATTACTCAATATGAACTTATAAAAAAAAACCACACTTGGTATCGTGCTCATGTTAGTTCAATACCAAAGATCTGGGCAGCGGATGTTCAGATGATGCAAACTTTCTCCAGAACAGAAAAAATACTACTAGGCCAAGAACGATGAGAACAGCACACGCAGTTATGATGATGAGGTTTTCTGAAGAACACACAAACACACACATGCATGAGTGCCGGCAAACAATGCACAGATGTATGGAGCGAATTTTGTGCCAATATTCATCAAACAAATCCAGCGTATTGTAAATAAACAAAATCTGCTTTGCAAGTAAAAACTCCTCACTTTCAAACAAACGCCAGCGATTTGCAATGCAAAACTCTGTTTGAGAGAAAATGTAGAGGTATGGACAACTATATTGTACTGTGCGGTAAATACCGGTAGAGACTCATTTGTGAAGGGAAACTTGGAGGCTCGATTTTCTCACAATGCATGCAGGCAGAGTTCCCCACATGCGGAAAGCAGATTTTCTCACAAATGCAATTTGAGCAACTATCTTTTCCAAAAACAGAATGATGGCACTTGTCCGTCAAATTTATGCTAGTCCCCCTGAGACCTGAAACACCCTGTTTACCTTTTCAGGAAATAACAGCAGACCAACATGAGTGGGGAACAGGTGAGGTTCTGTCTTACTATATAATTAACCATTTAGATGTTTTCACAAAGCGACCCTACTAGTGTCAGTGAAATTCACAATAAGGGCTGCTAAAGTTGGTAACATGACTTGATCCCCCTAGTTCTAAAAATCAGTCGTGACATGGCGAAAACATTTAACTAGGCGGTCTTTCCCCTATAAAAACTGATCCATTCTCCATACCCCTTATCCTCTGTAGGATCACGGGATATAGAATATATTACATGTTGATTAAAATTGTTCAATGTATAACAAAAAATCTGGGGTACCCGAAATGAAAGCTTAGACAATTTAATTTACGTCTCAGATTATATCACCCAAAGAGGTCATTACACTATTAATAAAATTTTTGAAGCAAATCACCTTATTTAGTACAATATCTAAAACTTTTTTAAATGTTTTAACACTGTGCAATCATATTTGTGTCTAAAATAGTGTATGTATTTTTTAGATAAGCAACATGATGAATATTTATCTTCTGGTGTCACCTCTTTTGTCCTGTGTGAATTTGGGAAAGAGAAAGACAAAGTTCACGCTGGATATAATACTAAATTCAGCATTTTTAATAAATAGTGGTTTACCAGTATTTCAGAAGAATAATGTAATGATTAGAAACTAATCTTTGGGGTCGAAGACCGTGCTGGTGTGTTTTGTCCTGTTTTGTTGATGCACCACAAAAATAAATGAAAATACAGATGTCGAGAATGGCATCGGTTGAAACTGCACCAAGGGGTCAGGGTTTGTTGTGTGTAGTCAACAAAACAATGTACTTTGTAAAATAAAGAAACACACAGGGCGCGCCTTCTGCCGTCTCAGCCTCTGGGAACTTTTTCTTGCTTGAATAAAAACAACCTGAATCTCAGTAAATATGTGCCTCACATACGCATGGGCCAGGCCATCTATGTGTAGAAAGCCTAAAATGTCTAATTTTTAAAAAACCAATTCAAATTGAAAACAAATATTCTCTTGGATTGTATAATCTATATAAAAAGTAAGAGAGAGGTAAAGATTCTCCTGTTTCACCTCATTATTGCTAGCGCTTGTTCCCATGTTAAATACTGATCTGAGGTCAGACTCAGCCAGGTAAGGACATGTAGATGCCCCCGAAAAATGCCATCAAAACGTCAACGCTCATCATAGAACATTTAGCTACTTCTTTTTTCTGCCCGTGGATGTTTGGTGCGCTACACTGGTGAATAACACTCTGGACAGCGAGATATCTTCTGCATTGGTCTGAAAAGGTAAACAGATGTTCGGATCTCAGGACCAGCGTAAATTGACAACAAGCGCCATCTGATGTTTTTGGAAAATAAACACGTGCTCCAATGCATTTGTCAGAAAAATCCAACTTGACGATGTGAGAAATCTGCCGCATGCCATTTGGGAGAAACTCCAAACAAAGATTCCTCATAAAAATGCAAATGAGTCTCACGAAGTTGTAACACACTGTAAATATATTTGTCCATGTACCTCTGCAATTTCTCTCCAAATAGAATTTTGTATTTACCAAATCACTTTGCGTTTGTTTGAAAGTCGAGAGTTTTTTCTTTGCAAAGCAAATTGTGTTTATTTGCAAAATGCTGGATTTGTTTGATGAATATTGTCACAAAATTCGCTCCATACAGATGTGCAAACAAATAAATGTGCCTTGATTCATTACACCACAAAATAAGTAAAAACGCTTTGTGTAGAAATGATACACACCGCGCTTTGCTGGTATGTAAACACAATGCACCAGCACACCCTCAAAAGAGGTCAGTATTCCCTCAGCTGTGAAGTTGGCCACAGCACAGTACACTTGCCCTGGTGTAAGAAAACCAAATTCCACCTTGAATGGGTTTTCATGCATCACTTTAGCAGTGTGTGCCTTTAATAAAAAAATAATAATAATAATAATAAAACAATGGAACTCTAATTTTTAATCTAAATGTAAATACTTATACTATAAATAAATAAATTAACAGACGGAGGTTAAAGGATTAGTTCACTTCTGAATTAAAATTTCCTCATAGTTTTCTCACCCCAATCTCATCCAAGATGTTCATGTCTTTCTTTCTTCAGGCGAAAAGAAATTGAGGTTTTTGAGGAAAACATTCTAGGGTTTTTCTCTGTATAGTGGACTTCAGTGGGGTTCACTGGATACAAAAAACTGTAAAAACGCGATTGTAGCAGGGACGATTTAGAACGAGTTTGAAGTTGGGAAGAAAATGTAGTTGGGAGTTTTTCAACCTACCCTAACTTTCGTGGAACTGGTGAATGCACGGAGTCTAGACAAGACAAGCCGCTTTGAGGTTAAAAAGTAAATAAATTGTAAAAAAATGTTTAGAAAATGACCAATTGTTTCCCACTAGATAAGACCCTTCTTCCTCGTCTGGGATCGCGGTAGAGCCCTTTGAAGCTGCAATTTGGACCTTCCACCCAGTGTGGTAGAATAGTACATAAAACACAAATAAAATGTTCAGCAAAATGTCAATTTTGGGGGAATTATTCCTTTACACTAAATAAATAAAAAAATAAAAAAATAGTACAAAAAACACAAAAATAAATTTTGAGGAAATTTTCATATAGAAGTGAACTGATCCTTTAAAGGGAAAAAAAAAAAAATGGGGTAAAGAGGGGTATAAAAATGAAAAGAGTTGTGCACCTGTCCGGTCTGAGAGGTTCTGTTCGTTGTGTATAGAGTGACTGTGGCCCAGAGACTTTTTTAAACTCTGTTAGGGGACAGGAGCATCCCATCTCCTTCTCTTCCACATTAGATAATCATCATCTTCCAACGAACAGCTTATGGATGAGCACAAGGAAAATTTACCTCACCCAGAGACTCCCCATTGTGGCCATGGAGATGGTTATGGAGGGCGAGGTGAATTTGGCAGCAGCTAGCAAAAAAAAAAAAAAAAAAAAAGAATTTTACTCATCACTTTTTCATAATAATAATACAATAATTATAACACTTAAAATAATACAATAATATAGTCATAATCATAATAACATAATTCACAATTTAACAAATTTTGTCCAATTATATTAATTTGTTATAAAACAGATATAAGATGTTTTAAAACACATTCTTTCGTATTATGATTGAATACATTTCTGGGAGTTTACCTAAACTTTTCAAGGTTTTTTGCAATTCGCTTATTTTTGACCTTTATTTATCACATATGTGAAAAGCATGGTTTGAGGTTCAATACTGACAGTCAGTGTTATAGGGTGCAGTTCAGGGAGGTTTCATTTCAGCCAGAGAAAGTTTCAGTATGTCTTCGGACGACGTTGTAGATGTGTATTTGGAAGACACGTGACAGATCACAGCTTTGCCGAGAAATTTTGATGCAGTCCTGAAAACTTTTTTTTTTGTTTTTCCATGATTACTGCAAACCAAACACCAATTCAAGAACCGTTATAAAAATGCAAGATTCTCTATGGCGATTCATCGCAATTTAGCAGCTGCAAAACTGGTGCACGAAACAAAGACATTTCCGACTTTCATTTTCTTAAAAAAAAATGTGGACACTTAATACTGGGCATGAAAAATGACAAAAAAGAAAGCAAGTAAAGAGCAATCATGAAACTTGAGCGCTTTTGAGTCATTTTCTTTTTCGAGTGTTATTCAGAGGAAACCAAAAAGTCGTGCCTGAAGCACACCACCCCGCTGATAACAACAGCGTATAAGCTCTGGTGGGCGATGAGACCGAATTGTTTCTCACTGTGGTTTTACTGCTCAAATTCACCTCTCACCTCATTGTCCTCACTGCTTTCTTTTCTGCTCCACACCCCTTATTTCTCCTCTAAAACATCTTACTAGCATTCATAGTTACTCAAGTCTATCTAAACTCCTTCTTTTATGTGTAAGATTACACTCACCTGTGTTCGTCTTGCTCAGTACATAGTGTAAGTGGTCTTAGGGTTGGCATCAGGGCAATCCCATTCAAGACGGCATCCGAAATTGATCGTATGCACTCTGATGGTCACAGACAGAGACTACAGATGCTGAACGAAAACATATGAAAACAAGAACATGTTTGCACCTGTGCGTCAGAGACATGATCTGAAAAACATACAATGCACCAGATGAAGGAGAGAAAAAAAGCTAAAAACTCACACAGAAAAATGTACACTCACCTACATTCAACACCAACAGAAAGAAACATGAGTTTAGGAGAGTGACAAGGCATCCCCACCAACAGCTATGCTATTTTATGAAAAATTAAATAAATAAATAGGAAAACAAAACAGCTTATCCAAATGCCATAGCTGATAATATCTCTACAAAGCTGACTGACAAAAAATTTATATTTATAATACACTTTACCTTGAACAAAAGAATGGAGAGAATTTCTTTAGCTGTTACTTTCAGTGGGAGAACAGAAAAAGTGAGAAAGGACAGCTGTCACAGCATTATGCCACAAAACCACACAGGGACTGAACCCCCACCTAGAAACAAAACTGAAGCGAACAAAAAGCTCTCCTCTAGAGGAAAGTGGTATCAAAAATGTTTTATATAGTGTGTATGAATAATTATAGATTAATGCAATTTATAAATATATTAGAATTAAATAGAATTCTGAATTATTTTACAGCTACAACTTACAGTAGAGATCAAAAATTAGTGGATGAACAATCTATAAACACTTGATTTTTTCTGAGTATTGTTAATCTTCACCGCTCAAAATTTGAAGGAATATTATTAGTTTGTAGGTTGCTATAACCACTGTTAGACTAACATTTTGAAAAAATACCAAGGGGATTTCAACAAAAGCCTTTATTTTGTGGAACAGTAACCACTGTAGCACAGAAGAGAAGATACAACCTAAAGTTTTGAGGGTTACAGCTGTCAGAAACTTAGTAGGAAGTGTAGAGACCCCGCTGCTTTGAGTGACTTCAGCAAATCTGCGGCTGGCGCTCGGGAATCACTAGCTTCTCACACTGCGCTGATGTGATCTTGGTCCACTCTTCTTCCACAGTTCACTAACTGTAGTGAGTTTCTTACCCATAACTTTGTTGACAAGGATTTTCCAGAGATTTTCAGTCAGGTTTAGATCAGGACTCTGGGCCAGCCATTTCATTATCTCATTTTTCTTAGCTTCTTCAAGGAACTGCTTTACTCGTTTTTGCAGTGTGACGAGTCCATTGTCTGGCATGAAAAACTGCAGGCTAATTGGGAGAATGCTTGCAGGGAAGGTTACCGCATGTTGCTCAAGAGAGGTTCTAATAAACATTTGCATTCACCCTGCAATGTAGCTGTATACGTAAGTGGCCCAACTCCTGCCGCAGAAAACTACTTCCCCCAAACCATGACTCATCCTGTTCCATCTTTCACTGACTTCTTTACGCACTCAGGGTTTCAGTCATTTCCATTTGATGCTGAACATTTTTCCCATCTGACCAGTTGCTTGAAGTGGAAAAGAAGATTTCCGGTACTCCTCCCATCACACCCCACTCTCAAAGCACTGCATCTTACCCAATAAATATAGCCTTGCCTCTCATCACTTAAGTGAAACTTGACTGCTAATGAGCAGCTTGGTCACTGCAGTGCAAAGTGTATTTTTCAGTCAAACTGGCAAGCAATTCCAACTGCCAGTGTTGAGCTGTTCCCAATTGAAGAGAATCTCTGCATTATCCTCGGTTATTCTCGTGGCATTTGTCTTATGTAGCAAACCAGCCCACTTTTTTGGGGGACTTGAATGAATTAGGGGGCAATTGTAAAGCTGCAATCATTCTCTAGAACTCATGATGATTTGAAAGATATTACCAAACTTCTCTTGAATGGCTGCAATGGCTCTGAAAGGGGCATCCCTTTGTTCTTAATCTGGACAAACTCTGTTGGCGTGTCGCGCAGGTTTTCAGGCCCCTAACAGCGGGCCCACCTCATGCAATCTTAGTGAAAATTAGAGGAATGCTGCCAGTTAAATAGAGCTTTGTCATATAATAAAGAAAATTAGCACACCATGTGCCAGATTAACACCAACTAACTTGGCTGGTATCTGTAAGTGTTCTCGAATATTGATCAAGAGTCCCCTGTTCAAAAGTTTGGGGCAAGATTTTTAAAAACTGCATTTCAAAGGAACTCACTTTATACTCACCTAAGCTGCAAGTTATTTGTTCAATTTGCAATTATCAGTCAATATCAATATCACATTATCAATACGGAAAACATTTGTTGCCCATTTAATATTTTTTGTTGGAAAACTGATACATTCAGGATCGAAGTTAAAAATTATTTTCGGTTGCCTTGTCAGTGTTGACCTTTCAAATTTGTCAATTTGATTCAAATTACTTTTATTCTCTTAACTGAAAAAAAAATTAAAAATAAATAAATGAATAAAAAGATCCCAAACTTCTGAACGGTTTTTACACACACACACACACACACACACAACACACACACACATTTAAAACACATAGAATAAACATGAAAAAAATTGCATACAGTAGTAACATGTTTAATATGAAGGCTTGGTATCGGTTTATACCATTAGACATGTATAATGTAAAAGGTAGGAGTTAGTATATTATAGATAATGGGGACTCATATCTTCCATAAACACAACATAAGGCCTGTTAGTACTTGTCCATGTCATTTAATGTCATTATAAAATAACTTTTTTTTCCCAGTTCTCAAAGCATTTTCATCAAAACGTTCAAAATAATTGTAAAAAATAACAAAACGATTGATGTCAACACGGTCATTAGAAAGGCAATTAAAACCTATGGGAGTGTTCAAGTTTAGAGGACTAAGGACATGAGATCAGAATACACTAAATGATCCACTTAGTCTAAATTATCAATAATCCACATAGTGTTTCACTCTTTCTCTCCAGAATGACACATTTCAGCTTGATTTTAGTTTTTTTTAGTTGGATTGATATTAAGCAGTAAGCATCAACATTAAAGGTAGCACCTCACTTATACAGGATGCATCTTTTATGTCTGTGTGCTAGGCAGAGCAATGTTTTTGGCTCTGTAGGATCGGGTGGCCAAAGCTTTGCACAGAAGCCTTTTCTGGCCGCATCGCCATTCAAGTTCTTTATAAGGGGTTTGTCACGAGGGTCCAACGTTTGCAAATGGAGGGGGAAAACTCATCCCATGCTAGGGCAGCAACCCCGGACAGGCTAGGACCTCATCCTGTTTCCGGAGGCATAAGAGGGGTTGTGGCACCATTGGAGTTAATAACCCCCCATCCCAGAGATCGATTTATAGGGATGGTGTTGCCGTGGTGTTGTTGTCTGTGTCTAGTAAAGGAGGGGGTAATGAGGGGGCGGCTCGCTCAGTGGAGACTGGGTAGCTCCAGCCATTGGAGAGAAAAGGTTTGGTTGGAAGTAGCGACAACTCCATCTAGTGTATCAGGAGACTTGGTGCAGTCCATGGGATCCTCAATGCTTTCCTCTAACTTCCATCGGCTTGGAGACATCAACTCTAGATCTAATGGAAGGACCAGAGTCATCAGCTACAGCTTCTTGCCTGTTCATTTCAAAATTCTTCTCCTCGTCATCCTGCTTCGGGTCTGCACTTCTAATGGTTGTCACCGGGTGTATCAAAAACCCTCACTAATGTTAGGGAGATCAGCAATACTCTCATTGCTCTTAGTCAACAACACATGTCCATTCCCATGTCCAACAAATTTCCATTGACTGGGTTTACATCTGTGTCCATAACACTTTGATTATTTTCACATTTCTCATTGTCAGCAGTACCACGTAGAGACTGGATGTCTTTCTGGTGTGCAGGGCAAGTGATTGGCTGGCGTCTGTGGAAATGGAGAGGGCCCTTGGTCACAGAAGACAGGGCTGCTGGGGTCAGGGGGCGGAGGGAGAGCAAAGGTGAGGAAAATGAACAGACTTGCTGGGGGTGTCAAAGAGCTTGATGCGGCCGCCGTTGAGGTCTTGGCGCTGGGAGAAGGGGTTGATGCGCATCGGTGTGGTCTGAGTCAGGAAAGGGGACGGAGGGAGTCGAGGAGCACATCGGACTTGCTGCGACAGTAGACGCGGGTCAGCGGGAATGTTTAGTGAATGTTTTTGGGACTCAAAGGTGTTGTGTTTGAGGATGATGGTCTGAAAACGAAGAAGAAGAACCTAGAAGAAACAAAACTAATTTAAGGTTTTTTTTAATGCCATGCAAGCTTCTTTGGTAATTTTAAAGTTGACAACTATACCGGAATTATTTAAATTTAAAATAGAAACTAAAATATATTTAAAGGGATAGTTAACAAGAAAAAAAAAAAAGAAAATTGTGTCAAATTACTAAATTGTTTTTGCTTGACTCACCCTCGGCATCAGGCTCCATACATTCACTCTTCTCTCGATCACTCACTATCTTCTCCAGCTCTGCTACCACCTCTGTGAATGAGGGCCGACTTTCTGGGATCATCTGGGAGAGAAAAAAAAACAGAATTTTTAAAGTAAACACTTTTCCCCACATTTTTGTTAAGTCATACTAATTGATTAGAATACTATATTTGTCTCTTGGCAGAGGAGATGAATTTGTATGTATGATCTTTCATGACTGTAGATAAGAGGTCTTACACTGCAGCAGATGACGTGACTTTGAAGAAATGAGGTGGACAGTCCTACAACCATCTGTCGAAAGGACAACACACATCAAGACCAAAGTCCTGAAACACAATCACCACACAACATTAACTTTAGTCTTAAGAAAAAATGCTACAAAGCTGACACAAAGCTGTATGTTACTACTATGAAGACTACAAGCTGGACTGTAGAAATAAATCATCCTGATAATAAGTTTATTGTTTGGTTGTAAACAGTAATTAAACAATGATCTGTATTTAAAAGCATGACTTCATTGGCAGTGCTGTAATGTAAAAGAGTGAGTACATGAGATTACTACAGGCCTTATATTTTTCATAGACCAGGTGGAAGGGTGAACCAAACAGATTAGACCAATCAAACGCTTTATCAGCAATTTTAAATTAATAGTACAGAAAAATATATAAAAAAGATACTTGCTTTAAAATTTAAATGCATTTCTTTAAATACAAAAAAGTTCTAGTTCTAAAAGTATTCAAATGGTTTTGAAAAAGTTTCTTTCTAATCGCAAAAATATTTGAACTGCACTTAAGATACTGTAAGTTCAGTTTTTCACCTCGGTTCGTGGAAGAAAGTCAGGATCTGCCTGTATCCGGCCAATAATCTCACAGAGGATAATTCCATAGGCAAAACATCCCACCTGTAAAAAAAAAAAAACAACATTCTCATTATATAAAACCCTATAAAGAATAAAGAACTTAATAGAACAATATTCTCAATCAATGGGAATAATGGCACCAACTTTGAATTTGAAATTGTTAAATGACAGTAATCTGATAAGTAATGTGGGTGAAACAGTCTGTATCTGTATCCTGTATCTGGGTAATGAATCATATAGTGTTCAACCTTTTCATTGTAGCATTCTCCTCTGAGCACCTCTGGAGCCATCCAGTAGGGGGAGCCGACAACAGCCAATTTCGGTTTCTCTGCTCATCACTGAAATAGCCAAAGGGAAAACAGGAAAACCATTTACTTAAAGGAACCTACACAGTTCTATTAATCTTTTTACAATTACTCCTCATTTCCTAATTTAACACCCCTAAACTCTAGTCCATTACCCCCAGCCTGATTAGGTGTCACATGGGAGTATAAAAATAAAAACGGAAACAAGGTCTGTAAGATCTTATTTTAGAGGCTGGCATACTCATACTCTGCTGAGAGACACTTTCCTTATTTTTATTTTGGGCTGGGTTTCTGTACTGGGCATAAATAGACCAGAGGGGAAGAATGGAGACAAGGAAAAGAGAGAGCTAAATGGAGTAATGTACTCCAGTGTAAACACCATTTGGGGATGTTGGGTTAGGCAGAGTGAAAAAGGGAATCTACCGCAGCAAACAGCTGAAAAACTTTCTCCTTTTTAGGATAGCTTTCCAAAAAAGCCTCATTTAGCAGTCTGCTCCATCTTCTTCACATGGTACAAAATACCTGTGGTTTTACACGCCAAACATGAAGCATTTGCAAGACACCAAAATAGGCTTACATAACATTTACAGAAATAAAAACGATGAGAAAAATCAAGGCTTAGCTTAACTGTAAAACTACTCTCTCTCTCTCTCTCGCTCTCTCTCACACACACACTTTCTTACAAAGCCATCATTAAATAAAAACAATGCAGGTTGGAAAACACAAGTCCACTAAATGACGCTGACATCACATGTACTTGTACACACTGGATTGTTCATAAACGAAATACTAGCTTACTACTTGCTGTATACATATGCCGCTTTTTTTTTTCAAACTGCATGGTATGACACGGCTCGCTTTGTGGGGTTTGTCCACTGGTAAAGTACCTGGTACCTTTTTCCAGAACCACCCTCGGCTGAGGTTGCGCGCCCGTACGGTTACCAAAATGTGACGTGTAAACCCTGCTGATCACTGATTGGCTGGAGAGAAGAGTCACAACTGGTGTCATTGACCTTGCGACACGAGACACTAGACCCGCTAAATTAACATCAGCACCAGACAGCAGGATTTTGAACGCAACTTTTTTTTGAAAAAAAAAAGAAAAAAAAAAAAAAAAAAAAAAAAAAAAAATAAAAAAGGCTGTTTCATGGTCTGTTTGAGGAAGGACAGACAATTCTCCTCTTGTTGACAAAAAAGGAAAAACCGAGAGTTGATGGGATGGAAACCGATGTAAAAGTTTTGAAAAAAGGCGGCATAACTATAATGACATGTCTTGTAATCCCACCAACTCTAAAGTGGTACTAGACTGCAATGGAAATCGCAAACTGAGCCGAACGGTACGTGCTGTGGAAAAGCACCATAGGTCCCTTTCAGTCACTTACTTCAATGTTGTGTGTCGAAGTAGTTCCGACACTAGGGGTTGCACTGGGAGCCCAGACACACTCTGACATTGAGAAAAGGCTAAGGACACTGGTGAGCCAAAATTTGAGCAAATTAAAAACACAAAATGCAACAGCGTGGTTTCTCAAGAGAGAAATCGCAGGTAATTAGTAAGCTCAAGTCTTTGCAAAAAAAAAAAAAAAAAAACAAAAAAAAAAAAAAAAATTCCAACAGTGCTGGATCACAAAGGAAATAAGAGCGGAAGCGTGCAGTGGAAGATTAGATTGGCCTTTCAACAATTATGTTACAATATAGCCTAGCGTTTTCGACTCGTACATTACACGTCACATCCCCCGATGTCATGTGTCATTAGGGGACCTTCACAGGTTGTGCCTGAACACCAGAGATTCCAGGAAATCACTGGCAGTGTGAATGAACCAAAAATTTAACGATCCGGGAACAATTGCAGGGACACATTACCTGTGTATTTTCCGGAATATCAGTGGGAAAGATGCTTAGGAGATGCAGCACTGCATTCACCTTCTTAATATCGTCCTCATCGTTGGATCTGAGTAATAAGTAGCACAAGCTTGCCCATACACCGATATGCTATAGTGAGAGTTTTGTCATTTTATGCCGTTTATTTAGATAAAGACAGTAGGTCGACAGGACGCAAAGTGGGTGAGAGAGAAGGGGGGTGGAAGATCGGGAAAGGTCCGCGAGCCGGGACTTTGAAACTCTGGATGCCCGAAGCACAACGGGCGGCAACCTTTGGTACCCTACCTCAGGTGGTAACCTCTCTGCCCATAACACGATACCATTGGTTTCCTCCCTTGACAGCGGTTCCAGCGAAGGAATGAACATGCGGGTTTCCCAGTGATGAAGAGAGCGATTGTGGTGCATTTGTGTCCAAGACACTGCAACCTGGAGGGGCTCCCGTCTAGAAGCACAAGTTACCTTGTCTTTTGTGGTGAGACCTTATACTGCTTCTGGGACAATCTGTGTCTGCTCTGCACCGCCATTCGGCTGTACTGCAGGTATCAGGCCAGGGTCTGTACAAGGGGTGGTCCCAACATGGAGCATGCAGGAGGAACTGCATTCAGAGTGACGACTATGCACTCTGGGTCACTGAAGATCACAGCGCAGGCTCTGGGGAAGGCGATGTCCACATCAGTGGTCACACAGGAGTATCCACCCATGGCTCAATCTGGCAGAAGATGCGAGATGCTGAGCAAAATGAACTCAACGCTCTCTTTGCCAACACTATTGAAGAATGTTTTGCTGCAATTCTCCACAGTTAATACACAACTGAGACCTATTAAACCCTTGGTGCCTCGGTGTGGGTCAGGTTCTACCGACTTGAAAAACCTGAAGCAGCAGCCTCCGTCTGTCTGTTTGTTGCCAGGGTTGCCCCCCTGCAAGGACTGCTGAGGCCCCGCAACAGCCTGAGCCGACAGTCAAGTTTGAGCAGTGGCCAGTGACTCGCAGGGAGGGGACACCGCCAGCCTGTCCTCAGGATGCTAAGAACCCACTAAAGGGCTTCGTAGAGAACCTGAGATGGGGGCACCCAACGTGGGAGGAAAGAATGACCTAGGAATAGCACATTTACAAGCTAAATGGAGGTAAATTGCATTTCTCAGCCGGGCTTTGGGACTGTGAATATGAGACCATTTCAGAAAGGGCTTCATACCAAAGGTCCATAAAAATGGGCATGGCACGCCGAGGGCACACACCCCGGCCTACCATCCCTTACTGTGGAGCCCAGCAAAGACTCATGTCTCTGCAATGCGCCCTCACATTCCAGATGACCTCAATCGTGTAGCAGGTCTCCTCTCACTACAGGTAACACTAGGCCCCAGGCCTACTCGAACATGAAGTTTCCCCCCTGTGAGCCCATCAGTGCATGGACGCTGTGCAAAGTCAGGGAGGACATGGAACAGCTCTTGTTTGTGCCACATCATTGGCCCAACAAGAATTGGTTCTCAGAACTTGCACGTTTGGCATTCAGCTCCTCCCTGTGGTGGATTCCCCTGTGGAGGGACCTTCTTTCCCAGGGGAAGAGCATCTCTGTCACCAGCAACATCAGATCTCGGTAACCTCCATGTTTGGTCCCTAGATGCGACCAGGAGGAACTCTGAGGTCTTTCACCTGCAGTGGTGAATATCATAACACAGGCTAGGGCCCCCTCTACAAGGCAGCTGTATGACCTGAAAATTCCACATTTTCATGAATTGGTGTTCTTATGGGAAGGATCTTCGGAGATGTGGCAATCAGATCTAGTGCTAGCCTTCCTCTCAAAGAGTGCGTGGACAGGTGCCTGTCTGCATCTACACTCAAGGTGTACGTGGCCACTATTGCAGCGAACCACGGACACAGTAGACTGCAGATCAGTGGGGAAAGATCTGGTTATCAGATTCCTAGGATGGCACCTGGAGGTGAATCATCAAAGGCTGCACCTCATCCCCTCTTGGGATCTCTCCATGGTCCTTCAGGCCTTACAAAGAAGTTCCCGTTTGAGCCCCATCAGTCAGCTGAACTTCATGCCCTCTCTATGAAGATGGTCTACCTGACTGTGCTTACTTTTTACCAAGTGGGTGGGGGGATCTCCAAACCCTCTCTGTTAACGGATCATGCCTAGCATCAGGCTGGCAGACTCTCATGTTGTCCTGAGATCCGGCCTGGATGTGTGCCCTAGGTTTCTAACACTCCTTTTAGAGGTCAGGTATAGGGTAACATTGCAAGCTATATCCCACAGGAAGGGGCCCCTGGACCCTTCTCTGTTGTGAACCTGTGTGAGCCCGTACACATCCATTTGGAAAACACACAGTGTTTCAGACTGTCTGAACAGCTCTTTGTCTGATTCACCGTAGTCTCCAGTCTCGCAAACGAAAGGAGTTTATCCAAGCTGGATTGTGGATGAGTTCTTAACGGGGTCAATCAGGCCAGAGGCCTACCATGCCCTAGTAGGAGTAAGGGCACACTTCAACCAGGGGCTTTGCTGACTTTGTCCCAGCTTCAGCAAATTAGTGCCTTATTAGCAGACATTTGTAGAGCTGCAGGTTGGGCTACACATACTACATTTGCCAGATGCTACATTCTGTGAATGGAACCAGTTTCATCCAGAGTTTTGAGCACTAGCGCTTGAACTCAGGTGGCTGGTATGATGTAGAGCTTGCATTTAGCGCCTCCCCTTCTCTGAGATGAGTCCATTTCAGTTCCTTCTTATGAACCCTGGACTACGAGTCCTTATGCCACAATTCTGGAACTGCTTCTGATTGGGCTGAGATGCTTCTCGACTCCCCAGAACAAAACGAGTGAAAGGAACAAATGCCATGGTGGCCTATTTATACCCGGATGTGTTTGGCATGGCCAATTTTATTGGCTTTTTTCTCAATGATGTCACCTCACGATGAGGTGGTCTGATCTCCCAAGTGAAACCCCCGAGTCTTGGAACTTCGACAATGTCTCTGTTCCCGTCAATCAAGGAACGAGGGTTACCATCCATAACAGAGACGTTTTTTAATTAGTAAGCAAAACAGCAGGCATTATCCATTGGTATAAACCAAAAACTAAAGTTTTTTTTTTTTTTTAAGATAATGTAATCTTGTTAAAAATAATTTCATAAAATTGGTATCAAAAAAAAGTATCATTCAGCAAACCAGTATCGAAGTCAAGGTTATCCGTATCAGTATCAAAGAATACAGTATCACGTATTGAATGATACCAGCCCTACTGATGATCCCCCTTTCCGATTGTTTGGGGCATCCGGAAAAAAGCTTGTCCGGAGAAAAGGTGAACGCTACCATCATTCATGTGTCATGCCAACAGTAAAGCATCCTGAAACCATTCATGTGTGGGGTGTCCTTCTCAGCCAAGGGAGTGGGCTCAATCACAATTTTGCTAAGAACACAGCAATGAATAAGGAATGGTACAAAAACATTCTCCGAGAACAAATTCTCCCGACCATCCAAGAAACAGTTTGGTGATGAACAATGCCTTTTCCTAGGCATGATGGAGCACCTTGCCATAAGGCCAAAGTGATAATTGGCTCGGGAACAAAACACTGAAATTTTGGGTCCATGGCCAGGGAACTCCCCAGACCTTTAATCCCATTGAGAACTTGTGGTCAAGTCCTCAAGAGACGGGTGGGACAAACAAAACTCACAAATTCTGACCAAACTCCAAGCATTGATTATGCAAGAATGGCTGCCATCAGCCCAGGATGTGGCCCAGAAGTTTATGACAGTATGCCAGCGTGTGAACTGCAGAGGTCTTGAAAAAGAAAGGTGTCAACACTGCAAATACGGAGTCTTTGAATAAAACTTATTGTAAGTCAATAAAAGCCTTTGACACATAACAATTCTTGTAATTCTACTTCAGTATCACATTAGTAACATCTGACAAAAAAGATAGCTAAAGACACTGAAGCAGCAGACCTTCAACAATAACAAACTTAATATTAGTGTATTTCTGAGACAATAAATACATCCTTGGGGGAGCAGAAGAGACACTTTCAAAAACATTAGGAAATCTTACAGACTCCAAACTTTGTGTACTGTGTACATACTATACATAGTAGTAAATAAAAAAAAAAAAAAACACCCATACTGTTGCAAAATATAAGAGTAGCATGCCTCTTCTGAACATTGCATTGATCTCCTCAGTGAGGAGATGTGAAAGTCATACTCAGAATTCGTGCTCTGCAAAGAAAAGTGAAAGTGACGTGACATTCAGCCAAGTATGGTGACCCATACTCAGAATTCGTGCTCTGCATTTAACCCATCCGAAGTGCACACACACAGAGCAGTGAACACACACACACACTGTGAACACACACCCGGAGCAGTGGGCAGCCATTTTATGCTGCGGCGCCCGGGGAGCAGTTGGGGGTTCGATGCCTTGCTCAAGGGCACCTAAGTCATGGTATTGAAGGTGGGAGAGAGAAACTGTACATGCACTCCCCCCACCCACAATTCCCTGCTGGCCCGAGACTCAAACTCACAACCCTTCGATTGGGAGTCCGACTCTCTAACCATTAGGCCATGACTTCCCACAAGTCATGAGAATGGCAAAGATAGAACAAAAACAGCACTCTGATGGCACTCACGATCACACATGCTGTTTGGGTGGTACACTTAGCTACCCTATTATGTAACATTTGTGCTCAGACAGCATATAAAAGGAAGACTTAACAGAGACTTATAAGCCTCTGCTTTTATACATAAGTTTATACAAAGGCCCTATGCTGAGGAAAGAATTACAAAAGCAGCAAATCACTTTAATATGTCCCAGCAGGAGTGCTTCACTAAAAGGAATGTTAATCCACAGGATATATGGATTAACTGTTACATACAGTAATCTGCGCTGCCCGAATAGTTTCCACTCAAATATAAAAGCACTGGAATATCATTAACAGCGATCCATTACTTAAAGGTGCAATTGCGTTTTTTTTTTTGTTTTTTTATAAATGTTGCACTGGCCAGTGTATTTTTTTATTTTTCAATTGAATCGCAACATGGCAGCTCCCATAAGGTAACCAGCTCCATGTAATAATAATCACAGCTTAATGTACACAAATTATAAAATTTCCCAATGTACTTTAAAATATGCTTTGCATGCCCCCCTCATATTTTGTATACCTCCAAGTGATATGCTGGTAAGAGTCAATTTACCTCCTCCCTTCATTTCCTATTTCCTTAGTAAAAGTCAACTCACAATTACAGTATCACAGATCTTCTTGCCAGGAGTGTAACTTTTTGTCTACACTTAAAACCTCCAACCGCCCTCATACTGGGAAATCCTGTAATATCAAGGGAGAGATTTCTTGCAAAAATAATGTACAATATTTATACCAATCTATGCCCTTGTGAACTTTTATTTATTGGCTTCAACATATGGACAATCCAATTTATAGGTTTGGGGTGAGAAAGATTTTTTTTTTATGTTTTTGAAAAAAAGTTTCTTATGCTTACCAAGGCTACAATTATTCAAGTAAAAATATTGGTAAAACACTAATATTATAAAAATATTATTACAATTTAAAATAACTGTAGAATATATATTTTTTAAATGCAATTTATTTCTGTGATGGCAAAGCTGAATTTTCAGCAGCCATTAGTTCAGTCTTCGGTGTCACATCCTATTGTCTACTCCAAATTATCAATGCTGAAAACAGTTGTGCTACTTAATATTAATGTGGAAGCCATGATAGGAATTTAAAAGCTATAATGTATCATTACTGTGATGTATAATTATTTTTTAATATGAAGAAATTGTTTTTTGTACTTTAGTGTTCATCATGGTTGTGAGTCTAACACCTTATGTGTCGGACTGTCATGTTATGTGACACCTCAGTTTGGTTTAGGTGTATTTTATTTTCCTTCAATATTATGAACAGCATTTACCTTAAACATCACGCATGCAGTGAGACGAAAAGCATTTTTTTTTTTAGGAGCAACAGTGTGAATTTTCCCCATTGTTTTTCTAGCCAAGTGTCTAAATTAACTGCTTGTGCCTGCAGTGCAACAGTACATGCTTGCTTTGGGCCATTAGGGGTAAATGTCAACATCATAACTCAAGCATATCTATTACACGTGTAGCTCCATGTACACATGTACTGAAGCCACAACCGGACATGACTGGGCTGGACGTGTAGAGGCTGCACTAAGCTAAAGATGTGCTGACTACATCACATGATCTTAATCGTTTACTCTCGGGTATAGATACGAGTGCTTTATGAAAAAAAGGAAGCTCATCAATCAGTCCTTGACTGCTTTCATCTCTTTCTCTGGAAGCATGCAGTATATCTAATCTTATCTCTTGAGTTATGACGATGCAATTTACTGACCTGTGATCAGGAATTTTCTCTGCCAGGCCAAAGTCCCCCACCACGGCACTGCAGTTCCCATTCTCCCAGCGTACCAGACAGTTCTACAGAACAAAAAAACATTTGTGCCCTTACTGTGTATTTGCGCTTACTATTTATAAAAGGCACCTCCAGTGTGTGTACCTTTGACGTAAGGTCTCTGTGAAATATGTCCTTGCTGTGGAGGTATTGCAGTCCTCTGGCAATATCAAGACTGAGGTTAATTCTCACAGACCATGACAGGAACACATCACTGTTCAACAGCTGCTCCAGGTTACCGCCATTAATGTACTACAACACATACAGATGTCAAACATTAAGGACATCTTCTACAAAACCACCTGATGTTAAAGATGAAATATGCATAGTTTGAAAATTGTTTACATGTTATACCTCAAGTCAACCAATGAAAGTCTTTTTTTTATAATCGTCTCTACACATTAATCTAATATAGAAGGGACTATTTAGTGTAATCCTTACAGCAAGGCTGTTCCAAAGGGTCAAGTCAAGTCAAGTCACCTTTATTTATATAGCGCTTTAAACAAAAAAGATTGCGTCAAAGCAACTGAACAACATTAATTAGGAAAACAGTGTGTCAATAAGGCAAAATGACAGTTAAAGGCAGTTCATCATTGAACTGAGCTGCATGATGACATCACTGAATTCAGTTTAAATCGTATCTGTGCAATAATTTGCAATCAAGTCAACGATATCACTGTAAATGAAATGTCCCAAACTAAGCAAACCAGAGGCGACAGCGGCAAGGAACCAAAACTCCATTGGTGACAGAATGGAGAAAAAAACCATGAAAGAAACCAGGCTCAGTCGGGGTGCCAGTTCTCCTCTGACCAGACGTCAGCGTCACCTAAGATATCTTCCTTTAACCAAATTCTAAGGCAGCATCACAAGTATCCATTGCAGAAAAGGCAATCCCAGCCCTAATGCATAGCATTCAGTGTGATTTGGGGAAAATATCTAATTGCGTTTTTTTTTTTTACTATAAATATTACGATTTGATTTGCACCTGATTCAGATGACTGCTGGCTGCTGAATTTTCAGAAGAATTCAGCTTTGCCAAAGGAATAAATTATATTTTAATTAATGAGAATATTTTAAATTGGAAACTTTTTATTCAAATATTATTCCAAATTATTACTGTTTTTAATGTACTTTTGATCAAATAAATGCAGCCTACGCAAACATCAACTTTCAAACACACACACAAAAAAAAAAAATTGTACTCCAATCTTTTGAACAGTAGTGTATACCATTTAATCTTGAACAATTTTTTTGTTTTATTAGCACTCACTTACCTCTGTTAGAGCATGAAGATGTCCTTCATGTACACAAACTCCCACAAACCTAAAGGCACACACACAGAGAAACAAGGGAAAAGGTGTTGGAAAAGAACAAAAAAAAAAAAAAAAAAAAAAAAAAAAAAAAAAAAAAAAAAAAAAAAACAGGAGAAGGTGCTAACAAGTTCCTTCAAGAGTGACCCATCTCAAGAATGTGAGCTGGAACAGCTGTATTTTGAAGGCAATCTTAAGCATGCATGAAAAACACACTCTCGCTCTCTCTTTTACACATATGCGTGCACGCAAACACACACACGCGCTTAATTCAAAAACATGAGACCACACAAGCTGGTGCAGGTTAAGCAGACAAAAGACCTAGACTTCTTGCCCTGGCACATATAAACTAATACATCCCCTGTTTTCATGTGGGGATTTGTATAAGATAAATATATTTGTATTTTATGGTTAATAATGTGTTGCTCCCTCCTCTACTTCCCAGCTTCCAATTAAATATTTTACTCTATATAAACAGTAGCTGCAGTTATGAAGGCAAGACAAAAGCCACCATTCTGTGACATCCATATTCATGTTCTCATACAACGCAGTGTTTATTGCCCAACAGCGCAGACTTTGTCCTCTAGGTAAGCTGGACTTCAAACAAAACAAAAAACAAAACTTTCTTTCCGTTCTAGAGGCAAGAATGGATAAAAAAACTTCTAAATGTGAATTTAGAAATAAATTAATGACTTATTCAAATGAACACTTGGAAATTCATAAACATGGATTAAGAGATTGGATTAAGAGATATGAATTATGGAAGGTTTGTTTTAATATTTGTTTTTATATAAACAAATGCTGAAATTTATAGACCGTAATACAGTTTTTTCAGTACTCTTTGATAAAAAAAAATTCAAAAGAACAGCATTTATTTGAAATGGATCTTTTTTTTTTGTAACGATGCAAAAGTATTTAAATTAATTTCTTTAAAAAAAAAAAAAAAAAAACTGACCCTAACCTTTTGAATCTGACCCTAAAAAAAAAAAAAAAAAAAAAAAAAAAAAAAAAGTTACTCTGCATTTACTCTGAAATTACATAAGTGTCTCCTTCCCTATCAGAGGAACCTACATTTTAATGTAACACTATTGTTGCTAGTTTAATGCTAGAAAAAAAAAAAAAAAAAAAAAAACACCTTTAAAATAATTAAAATCCAGTGAAAACATCACTCTACAATATAATATAGTATAATATATAATTTTTATATAAATATAATTTCTAGTGACACCCAAATAAAAAGCACATATAATCATAGCTTTAATGTTATTTTTTGGCAACATCACCACTGCAAACATATGGTTAATATTAAGTGTTGATGAGCTGTGTTATAGATGTGTGCACTGCAGACCTGAGTATGTTGGGATGTCTGAGGCGGTTCATCAGCTGTACCTCCTTCAGCATGTTGGCTCTGTTACTGGCCATGGTGTTCATCTTCAGAGCCATCACCTGCCCCGTGGTACGATGCTGCACCCAAAGAAAGAGAGAGAAAATACTTGTCACAGACAGACACTTTAGAGGTCTATTCATGTCTGGGCCAGCTGGACAGAGATCTCTGGCCATTTTCTCCCTCCCTCACACTCACACACACACACCCTTCTGATTCATCCCAGACTTCAAAGTCCCTGGCTGCAGGAGACATTATCTGTATTATCTGTACACCGCCCATGCTGATACACAGTGGAGTCTATATTGAAAATATGGAATTTCAAATTTAGAAACAAAATTTTGAAGTTTACATTTTCAAAACAAAGTTAGTCACATTAAATGTTTAAAAATTGATTTAGATTGGATTCAACTTTATTGTCATTGCACATGTAAGGTACAAGGCAACGAAATGCAGTTAGCATCTAACCAGAAGTGCAATGAGCAGTAAGTACAGGATATACAGTGTCTACAATGTTACAAATGCACAATAAATATACAGATAAGGCAGTACTACGGACATAATTTACAGATTTTTTAAATACTATCAGCATGATATACAGATAGGTGTACTATGAACATACTATACAGATGGATTATGTAACAAGTGTACAGTATGTACACTACAAGCAGAAACTATGAACATCATTTACACTAGTGCATTTTCTCTTCGCGTTCGTCACTAATCACGCAACGCTGACGTCTTACTTTATCCACCTGAATGGCTTCCGCATATGACGGATAACGGAAGTGAGAGAAAAGTGTTTATTACGTTTGAAATATGGCTATTTTCTTACAAAAACACATGGATTCACTACAAGAGGCCTTTATCCACTCCCCGTAGCCGTGTGAGGCACATTTTATGGATGCGCGCGCTTTATTTGATGACTTGCGGACTGTTCAACTGCAACACCCACTGACTGCAATGATAGAGCTTGGAATAGCCAGGACAATTTTTATATAACTCCTACTGGATTCGTCTGAAAGAAGAAAGTCATATACACCTAGGATGCTTCGAGGGTGAGTAAAACACAGTCTAATTTTCATTTTTGGGTGAACTAACCCTTTAAGATTCTGTACTATTTTCACATCACTAATCAAATATAGGCAAATTTGTGGCACTGACCATGTGAACACCTTTGTACAAAAGGTCAAGAAAATCTAACATTATGTAACATCATAAGATGCTTATGGTGTCCGTGATCATCTTTCATTTGTTTGAGTGGTTCTTCAGAGTACATCTCACAGGAAGTTTGAAACACCATAATATTTTGGTTCATAGCAACTACAAAAAAAAAAAAAAATTTTGCTGCTGTTGACTAACTTTAATGTTGTCTGAACATGTTCCCTTGATGAAGAGATATTTCCACACACATGCACAAAATTAAATAACCCAGAGCAAGAATTTCCCTAAAGGACTTAAACGATGTGCATCCAAGCTTCAAGAGTATTCTTCATCTTTTATTGTCATATTTTGTATAGACCATCTAATCAAGCAAAAGCAGAAACCAATGCCTGATTGATGACACTCAAACCTGTGCTGTGTTGTCTGGCTGGCTGATCTTGCCTGCAGCACCAACATGTGCAAGCTAAGATATCATGATAACAATGAGCATCATTATCTGTTGTGAGATTCATGAAGATCAATATCAGGAAACTTTAAAATCCATAAATTATCTGATATAACGCTGCCTTGCAGCTAGAGTGAGGTAGAGTGTACGTTTGCTCACACATTTGAGGATGTGTGTGAACTGCTTTTATCAAAGGTAAACAGTGCTGAGGTGCAGCACATTCTAAGGGATACAGAAGACACCCTAAACACACATTACACGTATTTCAGTATCCTGTGATAAAAATATATGTGCAGTGAGTGTTGATGTACTTTAGGCAACTGAGAAAAAAAGTCTTGTTTTCCTGAGCAACAATAGGTAGTCAGGCATGGTACACATCTGTGTGCTTTCATATTTTATGGTGTCGATTCATGGCAAACTCATACTTACAAACTCCTAATTGTTGATAATTTTTAACAGACTTAAATGGAAAGCTGTGATCAACACTTTCACAGTGTTGAAGTAGCTGAAATTCAATTCACTAAGTAATTATGCAGCCATATACAGAACAGGTTAAAGGAATACTTCACCCAAAAATGAACTTTTTCTGAAAATTAACTCACACTTAGGGCACACTAGGACTCACTTTTTCCAATGCATGGTACAGCACGGTAGAGCTCACTTTTGGGTTTTTTTTCACTGGGTACAGTACCTGGTACTTTTTTTAGTACCACTTCGGTTGAGGTTCCAAGTGAACCGTACCGTTACCAATATGTGACGTGTAAACTCTGCTGATCACGGATTGGCCGGAGAGAATTGTCACTACCTGCGTCACTGAACTTGTGACCAACACAAAAGAACCGCTAGATTTAAATCGGCACAGGCAGCCAACAATCAAAAGCAACCGTTTTGAACGACCGCACCTTTTTTAACAACCAAAAAGTTTTGGTTAAAACAGTTTTTATTATTATATTTTAATGTTTCTGTTGTCAGACAAGGAAATTAATATTATAATGACTGAAACGCGGTCCATTAAGACTACATAACCAGCTCTCAAAGATTTTAATCTGCACTAAAATCCTATTCACGACATTGTCTAATGAAATCAAATACACATACTATTAAGACAATGGCTGTGCTGTGATTTCGGCTATACTTGCATGTAAAATAGTTAGAAGCAACAGAATATCTTTTTTAACTGAAAGTGCTACTCCTCTCTGCACTCGCTGAACAGAGCAGATGCAGAGAGAGGTGTGTGTGCGCCAGTACCAGAGAGTCTCCGAGACTAAATAAGGTTTGTCCATGAAAGTCGCTAGTCGCTTTTTTTTTGGGTCACTAAGGGGGTCTGAAAAGTTGCTAAATCTAGCGACAAAATTGCTAAGTTGGGACACTGAAGAAACATTTTTTTTTTAGGAGTCGCGGCAGTAGAGGCGGCGCAACTATAACTATGTGAATAATCCCGCCCACTCTAAAGCATTACTAAACTACAGTGGAAACGCAAACTGAGCCGTACCGAGTTGTAGCACGCAGTGGAAAAGCACCATTAGTTTCTTCATTTGAAGAAATCTAGCACTACATCGCATATTCATCAGTGGTACCTCTGCGATGAATGGGTGCCGTCACAAGGAGAGTCTAAACAGCTGATAAAAATATCCCAATAATCCACAAGTAATTCACATGTCTCCAGTCTGTCAATTAA